>NW_026852457.1:0-160509 GCF_026571515.1 Ruditapes philippinarum
CCAAGATTGCAGACGTTTGTAATATAACATTTATTGATGGATACGACGCAGTATATATGAATTCCCAGCCCTGAAATTGTACTGGCAACAAGTGTGTCCATTGTTTTTTTTTTCTTGTAGCAAATATAGGCAGTGCGATGTTTGTCAGAACTGGTATCATGCAGACTGCATAGGTGTTTCTAATTCCAGAGAAGGAGAAAATAATTACTGCAGCAAAAATTGTCAGGTACTGAACTATGCTTGTATTCCCTAAGACTGCTGTCAATGAATTATTTGTTTAACCATTTTATACAATATCTTTAATTTTGACATGCAAACTTGGTGTTAAAAATCCTGTATGTTGAAATTTAGGTTGTATACCAAACTTAAGTGACATTATATAAATGTATATAATCATGCTTATAAAATATTTGTCAAACATCAAAGAATACGTAAGATATGTATTGCAAATATTTGTACACCTTATATGTAATCATTAAAATATATGCATTCATTTTTTTTATCATTATTTACATGAAAAGTTAAATTCGGTAATATCTTTAGAAATAATGCTTTTTTAACTTACAAAATTGATAAATCTTAATTTGTCATACCAGTATTTATGAAAATCATAAAGAATTTGTGTTACAGGATCTTGGTAATAGAAAGAGCATTGAAACCCAAGGCTATCTAATTTGTACGAGGGGTGTAGCACCCCAGTATAAATCAGATTGCCAAGTGTTTTGATGTTCTTTCTCTTTTGTATCATAGTCAAAAATTAAAAGCATGTTCCCTGATGTTACAATATGAAACCCCAGATAAAAAGTAACCAATGAAGGAGCATCTGAATATGATATTTCTATCGCTATCCCTTTTTCTGTTGTCACAATATGTAAACCTGAGACAAAATGAACCAATCAATGGGCATGCTCTGCAGTGCGGGTAACTAATACCTTCACTCCAGTTAACGCACAGTGCATGTATATGTATACGATTTAACTATAACACATTTTCAACAGAAAGATCCCCATACTATGATACAAAAAGTGTGTTACTTCACATCAACATAAAACATAAACATCTTATTCAAACTTATTAATTATACCCCCAACACAAAAAGTGGCGGGGGGCTATAATGGATTTGCTTTGTCGCGTCCGTCGGTCGGTCGGTTTATCCGTCTCCATTTTAGTGTTTTTATAAATCCTATACCAATTTAAGGATTTTCTTCAAACTTGGCCCAAATGTTCACGTCAACAAGGGGATGTGCAGAACCTATGTTGCCCATGTGTCAAGTCAAGGTCACAATTGAAGGTCAAATATCAAACAATCAAATATGACAGAATGTCATGTCCGCTCTGTATTCACTTATTGAAAGATTTTCTTCAAACTTTGCTCAGATGTCCACCTCAACAAGGTTATGTGCTAAACCCATGTCACCCTTTTGCCGGCTAAAAGTCAAGGTCACACTTGAAGGTCAAAAATTGACTTAGAAAATATTCTTTGATTTTAACATGTTTTTAATATTTCTGAAACTAGAAACGGTATTTGCTTGAAACTTAAAACATATATGAAGGGTCACAATAAAGATATGCAGGTAAAGTTTCATAACTCTGTATTGCATTTTAACAAAGTTATGCCCCTTTTTAAGTCTTCAAATTTACATACAATCAATACTAGACATTATGTCGTGTCCGCTCAATGAATTCTATACTAATGGAAGGATTTTCTTAAAACTTTACCCAAAAGTTCACCCCAACTAGGCAATGTGTAGAACCCATCTTACACTTGTGAAAGCTTCAGGTCAGGGCCACACTTCAAGGTAAAAAAATTCACTTAGAAAATGTTTAGTTCATTGGAAAAATGAAAGGTTATTTGTGACTGTTTCAAACATTATTTGACAATATATATTAATACTATTACCTGTACATTCACCAGTGATAATTTCGTTTTATGTATATGTATTTATGCCACTAAAGTTATTCCCTTTACCACCTTTCCAAGTCGTCTTCTGTCAAGGACATTGATGGGGGTATGAATCGCATTCAGCGATAATTATAGTTTTATGTGATGTTAATAATGAATTCATACAAGACTTTAGAATTTGTATTATTATTTTGCTACTGAAAGGTACCTTCTAATCAAATGCTATGACATTTATGTATATATATTTAGGTGGTAGTTATAAGTGATGGAGAACAAGCAAATGATCAAGATAGAAAACAACCAAGTGATAGTGATAGTGGTAAGACAGTCATTAAATACATTACAAATTACGTTACATTTTGCATCAGTTTATCTATTTTTGTGCCCCCACGTTAGTGGCGGGCATTTACATTTACCCTTGTCCGTCCATGCCATTTTGTTCAGATTATGTTGTACTCAAAATGATTACAACACATATCTGAATATGGAGTAACTATTCTTTCCTTGAGCTGTAGTCAGTATTCGATTAGGTTAGAAAAATTACATTGTTGAGTACAACTAAAATACAATATCCTGTCATAAAAAACATAGGAAATATTTAGAATCAATTTAAAGCTTTTCTGCTCCTAACGGCTTAGTCAAATACTATCCTCTGTTACCAGTTATTTAATTTTATAACCAGTTTTTGGCCAAAAACATACCATAACCGTTTAAACGGATTAATGTGACACCCCTAATAATTACAAAATAGCTTTTCGTTAACCCTCTTCCTCATATATACGTGAAAGAACGCAATTACGACACCCCTCCCCCCCCCCCCCTTTTAGGCCTCAAAATGTCCTCTTTGGGCCCCAAACAAAAGTTTTCATTTTAGAAATGTTGATAAAAAAGAGATCAATTTTTTGGCGACACCCCAAATCAAAAAGGTACATCAATGGGTTGCCATAAAGGGGATGTGCTCCCTTCTGTCTCAGGGGTTTGAAGGGGGCAAGCAGCCATCCTCATCGCCAAGGAAATTTTGGACATATGACAGGGTGAATTAGACCTCAGGGTAATTTGTAAAGTAAAGTGTAACCAACACTGAAAAGCCTTTTACTCTATCCCAATCAATTGAGAAGTTGCAGCGCTTTGAAATCAGTTTTGATGGGAAAAAAGCAATGCAAAACAGTGATTTTGGTAATTTTGAGAAGTTGCCCTGTTGCCATGGTAACAGAAAATTATAGATTGAGCATGCTGTTACAGAGGCTATGGTCCAGTCAACACTTATGCCATGTTTCATCAGTACTGAAATATTTTTCATAGTTTCATAGCAGTTTAAACTTGTAACAGTAGGCTTTTCAATAAAAACGTCCATTTTTCACAATACACTCATGCAGTAAAGGATTAAGTTTACATTGCTTTTTACTCTTTTCAAGAAACAATGTATATAAAAAATTGGTATTGTGTTGGCACTTAAAAGAAATAATTCATAGCCACAAAAAATAATTATATCTCAGAGAAATATTTGAGATCATAATGTTTCAACATGATTTACTTTCTTTTTCAGAAGAAGAATTTGGAAGACATGACAAACAGGATGAAACGTTAATACCTTTCAGTTACATAAACTCACAGGTATTATTACTTTATTTGACATATTCAAAGTTTCCACTAAACAGCAACATTAACGTAATCTATTGTTAGCATATATTTTTGCTGGAAACATTCTGCAGTACATGTAATTATGTACACTCCAACAGGGGTGTAAATAGAAATACTGTGAATCTGTTTAAACACTATGTTGTTTATTGCCCAAACAATCACAATATCTAGAGGTAAATGATGAATTAATAACTGTAATTCATTAAATTTTGTGGGCCTGAAGTTTCATGGGTTTTTAAATAGAGATACTTTTGTGGATTTTCATTTTGTGTGGATATGTGTTTTTAAATAAAAATTTTGTTACTAAAATGCATGGATTAAGCGTTCCATGAAACCCACAAAAAATTTGTTTCACAAAAATGAAACTGAATTTGTATAGTACTCTTTTTATTTTTTCAGTGGGAAAACATGACTTCATTTCTGACCGACATATCATCCTGCGACCAAAAGCACTGGTATGTAAACTTATTTAACATGCAATTAGGATATTAAAGATCATATCATGAGGGTAACACTTACGAGCATGCCAAAATATCTCAAAACCAATGTACAGGACAAATTATTATTGAGCATGGCTGTAAAAAAATGTGTCTATTTTATTACATAATTCTTAATAGATTTTATAATACTTATAAAATTATTCTCTGAATGCATAATTACACAAACAACACTATTTTTTTTTTCAATTTTATTTTAACAACAATAAAGATATTCTTAAACAATAATACCCATACATACAGGAAAAAGTATAATTTATTTTTAGCTCAACTTTCTGAAGCTACTGTAATGACATTCTTGTTGGCATTAGCGTTGCTAAACTCTTGTGGTCCTTTTTCTAAAAAACTGTTAAAGCTATGCACTTCAAACTTGGTATACCTATTATTTGTCTGGAAAGGAAGACATTTCTAAAGGCCGATAATCCTGAAATTATTGTTTGCAAAGTAATGCCTCTTTTTCCACTACAACTTTTGTTACAATGTGATAAATCTGTTGAAGTCCAACTAAACATTTCATATATTTTAAAGTACTTTTGCACATTTTTATGATACGACAATCAAGCTCAAGATTCTTTTTCTTTTATTATTAGTGCATATAAATTTCTGTGGCTGCATATTTCTGAATGTAATGAAGCTGTTAAAGCAGTTTTCAAAAATCAACAACCAATTAATTATTGAAAGAAAAAAATTTGGAAAAAAAAGAACAATTACCTAGAACTATGATTAAATATTTATACATGCAAAATATTGATTTCTCCACAGCAAAGAAAAGAGCCATGAGAGGCATCACCTTTTCAATGAGAACTATGCAAATGAAATCAGAAGAAAACATTATTACGGCATTAAATACTTCAAGACCAAAGTAAGATATATGTCATGTGGTTGATAATTTCAAGTCTTCAGATATATTTATGTCTCCCCCACCTCGGGGGGAGACATATTGTTTTTGCCCTGTCCGTCAGTCCGTCCGTCAGTCCGTCCGTCCGTCCGTCAGTCCGTCAGTCCGTCCGTCCATTCTTCGTTTCCGGACGATAACTAGAGTTCCTTTTGACCTACAGCTCTCAAACTTCATAGGATGAATGGTCTTATTGAGCAGATGATCCCTATTGTTTTTGGGGTCAGTAGTTCAAAGGTCAAGGTCACAGTGACCGTTGGTCAATTTCTCGTTTCCGGATGATAACTAGAGTTTCTTTTGACCTACAGCCCTCAAACTTCATAGGATGATTGGTCTTATAGAGCTGATGATCCCTATTGTTTTTGGGGTCAGTAGGTCAAAGGTCAAGGTCACACTGACCGTTGGTCAATTTCTCGTTTCCGGATGATAACTAGAGTTCCTTTAGACCTACAGACCTCAAACTTCATAGGATGATTGGTCTTATTGAGCAGATGATCCCTATTGTTTTTGGGGTCAGTAGTTCAAAGGTCAAGGTCACAGTGACCGTTGGTCAATTTCTCGTTTCCGGATGATAACTAGAGTTCCTTTTGACCTACAGCCCTCAAACTTCATAGGATGATTGGTCTTATAGAGCAGATGATCCCTATTGTTTTTGGGGTCAGTAGGTCAAAGGTCAAGGTCACAGTGACCGTTGGTCAATTTCTCATTTTTGGATGATAACTAGAGTTCCTTTTGACCTACAACCCTCAAACTTCATAGGATGATTGGTCTTATTAATCAAATGATCCCTATTGTTTTAATGGTCAGTAGGTCAAAGGTCAAGGTCACAGCGACCGTTGGTTAATTTCTCCTTTCCGGATGATAACTAGAGTTCCTTTAGACCTACAACCCTCAAACTTCATAGGATGATTGGTCTTATTGAGCAGATGATCCCTCTTGTTTATGGGGTCAGTAGGTCAAAGGTTAAGGTCACAGTGACCATTGGTCATTTTCTCATTTCCGGATGATAACTAGAGTTCTTATCAGTGAGGACATTTAACTATTATTGATATATCAGTGATATATCAGTTGTCTGGTTTTATATACTCTGTTCTTTTATCTCCATTTCCATTCCTGTTTCCATTCACAGTTATTCTCAGCAGTGGGGGAGACATGCGCTTTTTTACAAAAGCATCCTCTAGTTTTATAATCTCATGTCTTTGAGCTTTTTCTTTGTACTCTCTAACCGATTATACACAGTACACTTCATTGTAGGATTTGAAAACTGTTTTTTTGTGAAATAATCGTCTCGGCTTGACCCCTCAACACTTTTTTTGCACAAACATCACTCAATGTTGCCCCAGACACATATAATATAACATATCATATAATATAACTATAACACAATACCTACATACAACTTTTTTTATCACATTATGTCTCAATATATCTAATTATTAGTACCTACCTACACTGGTGGGCCACTACTATATGCTTTTTAGCCATACCATATCACTTTATAAATACCTACCTACACTGGTGGGCAACTTTTTTTTATCATATATATATTCTCTCATTATATCTAATTATTAATACCTACCTACACTGGTGGGCCAATTCAGTGGAGGCCCACTTTTACATACCATGAAGTCTTGAATTATCTAATTATTAATACCTACCCACACTGGTGGGCCAGTACTATATGCTTTTTAGCCATACCATATCACTTTATAAATACCTACCTACACTGGTGGGCAACTTTTTTTTATCATATTATGTCTCAATATATCTTATTATTAATACCTACCTACACTGGTGGGCCACTACTATATGCTTTTTAGTCATACCATATCACTTTATAAATACCTACCTACACTGGTGGGCAACTTTTTTTTATCATATTATGTCTCAATATATCTTATTATTAATACCTACCTACACTGGTGGGTCACTACTATATGCTTTTTAGCCATACCATATCACTTTATAAATACCTACCTACACTGGTGGGCAACTTTTTTTTATCATATTATGTCTCAATATATCTTATTATTAATACCTACCTACACTGGTGGGTCACTACTATATGCTTTTTAGCCATACCATATCACTTTATAAATACCTACCTACACTGGTGGGCAACTTTTTTTTATCATATTATGTCTCAATATATCTTATTATTAATACCTACCTACACTGGTGGGCCACTACTATATGCTTTTTAGTCTTACCATATCACTTTATAAATACCTACCTACACTGGTGGGCAACTTTTTTTTATCATATTATGTCTCAATATATCTAATTATTAATACCTACCTACACTGGTGGGTCACTACTATATGCTTTTTAGCCATACCATATCACTTTATAAATACCTACCTACACTGGTGGGCAACTTTTTTTTATCATATTATGTCTCAATATATCTTATTATTAATACCTACCTACACTGGTTGGCCACTACTATATGCTTTTTAGCCATACCATATCACTTTATAAATACCTACCTACACTGGTGGGCAACTTTTTTTTATCATATTATGTCTCAATATATCTTATTATTAATACCTACCCACACTGGTGGGTCACTACTATATGCTTTTTAGCCATACCATATCACTTTATAAATACCTACCTACACTGGTGGGCAACTTTTTTTTATCATATTATGTCTCAATATATCTTATTATTAATACCTACCTACACTGGTGGGTCACTACTATATGCTTTTTAGCCATACCATATCAATTTATAAATACCTACCTACACTGGTTGGCAACTTTTTTTTATCCTATTATGTCTCAATATATCTTATTATTAATACCTACCTACACTGGTGGTCACTACTATATGCTTTTTAGCCATACCATATCACTTTATAAATACCTACCTACACTGGTGGGAAACTTTTTTTTATCATATTATGTCTCAATATATCTTATTATTAATACCTACCCACACTGGTGGGTCACTACTATATGCTTTTTAGCCATACCATATCACTTTATAAATACCTACCTACACTGGTGGGCAACTTTTTTTTATCATATTATGTCTCAATATATCTTATTATTAATACCTACCTACACTGGTGGGTCACTACTATATGCTTTTTAGTCTTACCATATCTCATTATAAATACCTACACTGGTGGGTCACAATAACATACTTTCTTGTCTTGAAATATGTAATAATTAGGACCTACCTTCACTGGAGGGCAACTTTTTTTTATCATATATATATTCTCTCAATATATCTAATTATTAATACCTACCTACACTGGTGGGCCACTACTATATGCTTTTTAGTCTTACCATATCTCATTATAAATACCTAAACTGGTGGGTCACAATAACATACTTTCTTGTCTTGAAATATGTAATAATTAGGACCTACCTACACTGGAGGGCAACTTTTTTATCATATGTATATTCTCTCAATATATCTAATAATTAATACCTACCTACACTGGTGGGCCACTACTATATGCGAAAATATTTAGCCTCACCATATCTCATTATAAATACCTACCTACACTGGTGGGCCACAATAACAAACTTTCTTGTCTTGAAATATGTAAAAATTAGGACCTACCTTCACTGGAGGGCAACTTTTTTTATCATATATATATTCTCTCAATATATCTAATAATTAATACCTACCTACACTGGTGGGCCACTACTATATGCTAAAATTTTTAGCCTCATCATATCTCATTATAAATACCTACCTACACTGAGGGGCCACAATAACATACTTTCTTGTCTTGAAATATGTAAAAATTAGGACCTACCTTCACTGGAGGGCAACTTTTTTTTTATCATATATATATTCTCTCAATATATCTAATTATTAATACCTACCTACACTGGTGGGCCACTACTATATGCTTTTTAGTCTTACCATATCTCATTATAAATACCTACACTGGTGGGTCACAATAACATACTTTCTTGTCTTGAAATATGTAATAATTAGGACCTACCTACACTGGAGGGCAACTTTTTTATCATATATATATTCTCTCAATATATCTAATAATTAATACCTACCTACACTGGTGGGCCACTACTATATGCTAAAATTTTTAGCCTCACCATATCTCATTATAAATACCTACCTACACTGGTGGGCCACAATAACATACTTTCTTGTCTTGAAATATGTAAAAATTAGGACCTACCTTCACTGGAGGGCAACTTTTTTTTATCATATATATATTCTCTCAATATATCTAATAATTAATACCTACCTACACTGGTGGGCCACTACTATATGCTAAAATTTTTAGCCTCACCATATCTCTTTAAAAATACCTACCTACACTGGTGGGACACAATTACATATTTGTCTTGATATACGTAATTTTTAGGACCTACATACACTGGTGGGCACCTTTTTAAATATATATTATTTCTCAATTTATCTTAAAACTAATACCTACCTACACTAGAGGCCCACTTTAACATACCATCAAATCTTGAAATATCTAATTATCAATAGCTATCTACACTGGTGGGCCAGTAATATATGCTTTTCAGCCATACCATATCTCATTATAAAAACCTACCGACACTGGTGGGCCACAATAACATACTTTCTTGTCTTGAAATATGTAAAAATTAGGACCTACCTTCACTGGAGGGCAACTTTTTTTATCATATATATATTCTCTCATTATATCTAATTATTAATACCTACCTACACTGGTGGGCCAATTCAGTGGAGGCCCACTTTTACATACCATGAAGTCTTGAATTATCTAATTATTAATACCTACCCACACTGGTGGGCCAGTACTATATGCTTTTTAGCCATACCATATCACTTTATAAATACCTACCTACACTGGTGGGCAACTTTTTTTTATCATATTATGTCTCAATATATCTTATTATTAATACCTACCTACACTGGTGGGTCACTACTATATGCTTTTTAGCCATACCATATCACTTTATAAATACCTACCTACACTGGTGGGCAACTTTTTTTTATCATATTTTGTCTCAATATATCTTATTATTAATACCTACCTACACTGGTGGGCCACTACTATATGCTTTTTAGCCATACCATATCACTTTATAAATACCTACCTACACTGGTGGGCAACTTTTTTTATCATATTATGTCTCAATATATCTAATTATTAATACCTACCTACACTGGTGGGTCACTACTATATGCTTTTTAGCCATACCATATCACTTTATAAATACCTACCTACACTGGTGGGCAACTTTTTTTTATCATATATATATTCTCTCATTATATCTTATTATTAATACCTACCTACACTGGTGGGCCAATTCAGTGGAGGCCCACTTTTACATACCATGAAGTCTTGAATTATCTAATTATTAATACCTACCCACACTGGTGGGCCAGTACTATATGCTTTTTAGCCATACCATATCACTTTATAAATACCTACCTACACTGGTGGGCAACTTTTTTTTATCATATTATGTCTCAATATATCTTATTATTAATACCTACCCACACTGGTGGGCCACTACTATATGCTCTTTAGCCATACCATATCACTTTATAAATACCTACCTACACTGGTGGGCAACTTTTTTTTATCATATTATGTCTCAATATATCTTATTATTAATACCTACCTACACTGGTGGGTCACTACTATATGCTTTTTAGTCTTACCATATCACTTTATAAATACCTACCTACACTGGTGGGCAACTTTTTTTTATCATATTATGTCTCAATATATCTTATTATTAATACCTACCTACACTGGTGGGTCACTACTATATGCTTTTTAGCCATACCATATCACTTTATAAATACCTACCTACACTGGTGGGCAACTTTTTTTTATCATATATATATTCTCTCATTATATCTAATTATTAATACCTACCTACACTGGTGGGCCAATTCAGTGGAGGCCCACTTTTACATACCATGAAGTCTTGAATTATCTAATTATTAATACCTACCCACACTGGTGGGTCACTACTATATGCTTTTTAGCCATACCATATCACTTTATAAATACCTACCTACACTGGTTGGCAACTTTTTTTTTATCATATTATGTCTCAATATATCTTATTATAAATACCTACCTACACTGGTGGGTCACTACTATATGCTTTTTAGCCATACCATATCACTTTATAAATACCTACCTACACTGGTGGGCAACTTTTTTTTATCATATTATGTCTCAATATATCTTATTATTAATACCTACCTACACTGGTGGGTCACTACTATATGCTTTTTAGCCATACCATATCACTTTATAAATACCTACCTACACTGGTGGGCAACTTTTTTTTATCATATTATGTCTCAATATATCTTATTATTAATACCTACCCACACTGGTGGGCCACTACTATATGCTCTTTAGCCATACCATATCACTTTATAAATACCTACCTACACTGGTGGGCAACTTTTTTTTATCATATTATGTCTCAATATATCTTATTATTAATACCTACCTACACTGGTGGGTCACTACTATATGCTTTTTAGCCATACCATATCACTTTATAAATACCTACCTACACTGGTGGGCAACTTTTTTTTATCATATTATGTCTCAATATATCTTATTATTAATACCTACCTACACTGGTGGGTCACTACTATATGCTTTTTAGCCATACCATATCACTTTATAAATACCTACCTACACTGGTGGGCAACTTTTTTTTATCATATTATGTCTCAATATATCTTATTATTAATACCTACCTACACTGGTGGGCCACTACTATATGCTTTTTAGCCATACCATATCACTTTATAAATACCTACCTACACTGGTGGGCAACTTTTTTTTATCATATTATGTCTCAATATATCTTATTATTAATACCTACCTACACTGGTGGGCCACTACTATATGCTTTTTAGTCTTACCATATCTCTTTAAAAATACCTACCTACACTGGTGGGCCACAATTACATATTTTCTTGTATAATTGTACTACGTTACTAATGCAATAAGGGCTATTTTAGCATATTTTCAGTCTTTTTAGTACATGGATTGTAAGTGTCATAGATAATGCATAAATTGCTTCCTTATGATTTCTTGACAATATCATTCTTTTAAACACATTTTCTAATTTTTAATGAAAATTAGCATGAATCTAAAGGTGTCCTGGTTTGAATAATTTGAAGAATATTTAAGTACAAATTTATAAATCAAAGAATATTAGCAGAAAGTTCTATTTATGAAATTGATACTCTTTCTTAATATAAATTCTTTTGATACTCAACTTGATAATTTTATATGAAAACTTTACAAAATGAATATTTTGTTTTGTTGGAGATTAAGTAAAAAATACATGTAAAGCATAATATCTTATGTTTCATTTTGTAATAAAATTTGGGAAAAAATGCATATTAGGCTAACTTCTTTTGAATTGAAATAACTTAGTCCTCAACAAACCTCAATTTCATATGTTGCATCATATTTCTGGTGTAATATTGTTCATAATATATGGGACACCTGGTTTGACCATTTTATAACGTCTAATTTTGTGTTTATTTTATTATATTTTCCTTCAGACTGTAGAACAACTGCATGAACAATTGCAGAATCAATTTATGTATCAAATGCTGGACCCAAAGTAAGTTTGATATTCACAATTTTTGGCCATTACACACTTATTCATATGATTAAACATACGTATTTCCAGCACATGTTACCAGTTACATAAATGATTTAATATACAAATAATATGCATTTATTTTATCATACAAAAAAATGAATAACAAATATTATACTGCAGTTAACTTATTTATACAATCAAACTTAACATCAAATTGTTCCCAGATGATAAATAAGTTTTGAAAAAAGCATTTCTAACACTAAATTGGTTAGTATTTGTTATTTTACAATGTTAAAAAATTAAAAAGGTCAAGTGGCTGCTTCTTTTTTGAGCAATTTAACTTTTTGAATGCTTACTAATGAAAAATAACCTACACTTACAACAATCAGTTTTATGGTTATATTTGCAGGTATCCAGCAACAGGACTAAGAATCCAGATGATTAGGTCTGTGCAGACAAATTCTTGCCTTTACAAGTTGTTCTGCAGAAACCAAATGTATGTCCCTGAATGCTATCCTTTAAATATTACAAGTCATGTTTAATATTGTTTACATAGGAAACACTCACATTCAATATAATACCTAGAAAATAAAAAAACTGAGGTACAATTAATTACCTTTTAACTGAAAAAAAAAATGCATTTATTATCACTGGTGAGAGAATTTTTATTGCTAAATTTAACATCATTGTAGATAGGGATAAAATAAATCCATGGCACTAACATGTTACAAAATTTTACAAATGAAGATGTAAACCTGTCTGAAAAAAAAATCATGGCACTAAAATGAAATGGCTGGGGCATATTGTGTTACCCTGTTCCGTCATTCCAAAGTTTCCTCATTCCATCATCATCAGTTTCTGTTCATTATTCTTGTAATATTTTCACACATTCAACTCAAATTTGACATATGGATATGTCATAGGAAAATGCAGGCTTAGTTCGCATTTAGTCATTGTTTGAGGATTTTTGGGATATTTATACCCCTTCAACTTAAAAAAATTTCCATTCATTATCTCCACAAATTTACCATATTCAACTCAAATTCAATACATGGATATGTCATAGGAATACCCTGGCTTAATTTAAATTTGGTTGTGGTTTGATTATTTCTGACAGAGTTATCCCTCTTAAACTTTGGAAAAAAAAATTATTATTTCCGTCAACGGTTGTACACATTCAACTAAAATTTGACATATAGGTATGTCTAAGTAATTACCCAGCCAAGTTTGAATTTGATCATGGTACGATGATTTTGCACAAAGTTATCTCTCTTGAACCTTGAAAAAATTTGAAATTTTCAGTTTCCAAACTCTTAGTTTTGTGGAAATGTATGTAGTCATTATCTCGGCTACAAATATGCAGTTTGCAAAAGGTTAACACTGAATATTTTCATGACCTTGAAGCTTTGTATAAAAATGGTTTATGTTTAAATTGAATAGTTTAAGGGCTTAAAACAACTTAAAATGAAAAAATATTTTGTGCAAACAAATTTGGAATTTAATATTTTCATAAAAATATGAAATTATGGCTGCATGTGAGGTATCCGTGGTGAGATGATAAATTTTAAGTTTGAAAATTTAACAAGTTGATGTAAAAATTATGTATGTTTAGTACATTTGTTCTTTTGTTTACTACAAATTATTTTATTGTTTTGGACAATCACTGAATAAGTATTTTGCTGATTTTTTACTTATCTTTATTATGCTACTTTTATCCACTTATAGAACACATAATATAAAAGATGTAGCACCATTTTGTATTAGTAATGGTTGTATTATTTCAGAATATCACACAGTTACTTGGCTTATCTGCTTCTAAAGGAAGCCCTGGCTTTCATTGTCGCCACCTACAAGACTATAAGTTACACAGAGGCAGATAAAAGCTGCAGTGAGACAGAGAAAGATATTAGGGATATAATCCCTAAACTGAAAAAAAATTGAGGCTGTCATAGACCACATTGTTTCAACTGATTTTCTTTAAATATATTTATCACAAAGTCTTACACAAAACAAGTTGACTTAGTTACAAGATGTGTATGATATGCTGAAGATATTATGTAATATTCGTGATAGGTTCATATTGGATAGTGGGCATGCAATTTTGTGTTTATAATGATGTCATTTAATATGCAAGTCATTTTGATGATATTATATAGTGGGCATACAATTTTGGGTGTATAATGATGTAATGCAATCTGTAAGTCATTTTGATAATATTATATAGTGGGCATACAATTTTGGGTGTATAATGATGTAATGCAATATGTAACTCTTTTTGATGATATATAGTGGGCATGCAATTTTGGGTGTATAATGATGTAAAGTAATATGTAAGTCATTTTGATGATATTATATAGTGGGCATACAATTTTGGGTGTTTAATGATGTCATTTAATTTGTAAGTCATTTTGATGATATTATATAGTGGGCATGCAATGTTGGGTGTATAATGATGTAATGTAATATGTAAGTCATTTTGATGATATTATATAGTGGGCATACAATGTTGGGTGTTTAATGATGTAATGCAATATGTAAGTCATTTTGATGATATTGTATAGTGGGCATGCAATTTTGGGTGTTTAATAATGTCATGTAATATGTAAGTCATTTTGATGATATTATATAGTGGGCATATAATGTTGGGTGTATAATGATGTAATGCAATATGTAAGACATTTTGATGATATTATATAGTGGGCATGCAATTTTGGGTGTTTAATGATGTAATGCAATCTGTAAGTCATTTTGATGATATTGTATTGTGGGCATACAATGTTGGGTGTTTAATGATGTAATGTAATATATAAGTCATTTTGATGATATTATATAGTGGGCATACAATGTTGGGTGTTTAATGATGTTATGTAATATGTAAGTCATTTTGATGATATTATATAGTGGGCATACAATATACAATTATTGACTAGTGAGCCATTGAATATGATGTGATATTCACCGGCAGATGACATATTGACCGAGGCAATAGCCGAGGTCAATATGACTTTCTGCCGGTGAATATCACATCATATTCAATGGCTCACTAGTCAATAATTGTTTTATTATATGGGCCCAAGAAATAAAAAAAATCACAAAAAGTACAACCTTATATACATGTACAATTTTTGCATCGTTGAAGCGTGGGGAAAAAGACGCACGTGTTAGGCGTGCAACGACTTTGCGAACGCTGCGCATACAAAAGTAATTCAAGTTTATGCTCAACATTGCGGTGAAGCCTTTAAGTAAAATGGTAATGTATTGATATTTTAATCGAGAAATATGCCATATGGAACAAAAAGCAACAATTACTTTTTAAGTAACACGCGTATTTAACAGCCTACGGTGTATGATCATTGAATATGAGTCTCAATCTATTTTTAGACTGGGAAAATCCAATTCAGCCAGTGAATATAATACTACACCCAGAACTTATGATTTTATAAAAAGTTCTGTTGACTGCCCGTACGAAAACTTCCGCCCTGAAAAAAGCAGAAATTCCGCCTAGCTACTAGGCGTAATCCGTCTAAGGCATTTCAGGTTTACATATCACAGATTCCTCCTATAAGCAGGAATACGCTGCGAAATATGCAAATTTTCTTAGGAGGAAAACAGTTAGGGTAGCAGGAAAAAAATCCTCCTTAGAAAATTTAACCAGGAAAAAATTCAGCTTAAGGAAAGCACTAGCAGGAGAAAATTCCGCCTTAGGAAAATTCTTAGCCGGAAAAAATTCCGCCTAAAATATTTTAACCAGGAAAAAAATACCTACTTAGAAAATCACTAGCAGCAGAAAATTCTTCCTAAGGAATACTAGCAAAAAAATCCGCCTAAGGAAATGAAGTTATTCAATTTTGTGATAGTACACTAATAAAGCTGAATTATGGATGGATACAACATTATTATTTAGCTGCATAAGAATAATTGGAATCCAAAATTGCAGACAGACAATAGGTGATCACAATTACAAAGCTTTTAAGTTATTTTTGTGAGCTTTACCATAATGTATTTTACATTAGGGTGCATGTACAGTACTAAAAGAGTCACACAAAAAACAGAAACACGAGTTATATTTTTTATTGCACTGCTATTGTATTGTTTTAATCGATGGCAAATTATTTCATTTTATTTCACTGTAAATGTTTTTTGTTCAGCCAGTTGTTTTCATTTTTATTCCAAGCATAACTGATCTGCTTTAAGTTATGGCATCGTTAATATCCTTGTCCTTGACTCCTCCTCTCCCATTCTTTTTACACCAGCTTGAGACATATCCTGAAACACAAACAGTCATCAGTAAAACACTGCCACCACTAATATCTTATATTATTGTTTCTTGTCATTGTTTGCAGTTATAATTATACATGCATTTAAACTATAATTCATTACAACCAAACTTAGTGTTACAAATTTACTCTCACTCAACTTAATGCAAAATTATTTAATTTATTTGAAATATATTTTTATTGTTTAAATGTATCCAAAAGTTACTTACCTGAATTTTTATGATATTGGTATTTATCTTCTTATCCAAGGTCATAATGTAGCATTCAAAATTCATTTACAACTGAGCATATCCAGATTATTGTCATTTTCATTCACAAGGTTAAGTCTTATTTTTTTTTCTTTGAAAAATTCAAAAATATTCAATCCTTACACTTTAAACAAAATATTATCTCAAAAATTGCTTATATATTATCACCACAATTTTTATATAACTATCAATAAAATCCTTTGTTATTTGCTTTCTTTCCACTGTCTCAGCTTCTGCTGACCCATATATCCTAGATTTCAAATTATGGACAAGTCCATGATATGATGGTAAACAGGGATAATCCAACCCATCGTTTTATTTTCACAATTATATAAAAATACCAGAAAATAAATGGAAAAAGAATCCAAAATTCATAATAAATATCTTTAAAAAAAACTTTGCAAAGTCCTTCTTTACAGACTCATCATATAAAATGTACAAAGTAACTGTTGCTTCCCCCCAAATAAATCACATGGAACAGTCTGGACGCTGTAGCAGAATTTACTATCTGACCTGTGTGTTATCAGGTCTATGGTGTTAAATCATAGTAGAGTGGTTACTAGAGGCAGTATTTATTTATTTATCCTGGTGATAAGAAATTTTCAGGGATATTACTCATTTGATTATATTACATTAAAGAGCTTAATATATGAGTTTAGTTCATACCCAAATTTAACACAGTGAAATATATTCTATGCAAAAGTCATCACAACATCATTATATATGTTCTAAGTTTTAGTTTTGTTGTGGAGTTTTCTTATCAATTAATGATTATGTATGTTTATGTTTGTACAAACAATATTTTAGTTTTGAAAATTAACAATGAATAAAAGCAGCAAAATAATTGTTGATCACTTAATATTCGATTTATCATTTACCTGTCATCTGCAGAAATTTCTCCAAATTCAGAAATCTGTCTAGTAAAATTTTCTAAGTTCAATTTCTGGTTAACAAAAAACTCTAAGTACATAATTCCTGTTAACAAAAAACTGACAAAATTCTAAGTCCTAAAACCCGTCTAAATTATTGCTCATCCCATATTTTCCGCCTAAGCCTTAGGCGGAATATGAAATTGCTTAGCAGGATTTTTTACAAAATTCCGTGTCCGTCTTAAATTAGCAGGAAAATCTTATATACACGGAAATTTTAAGCGTTTTCCTGCTAATATTAGGCGGAATCCTGCTATCTTTTTCGTACGGGTACTGTTTGGACCAATGAGATTGCAGATATATTTAGATCATATAATAATGTTTGGTGTTTAATGATGTTATGTAATATGTAAGTCATTTTGATGATATTGTATGGTGGGCATACAATTTTGGGTGTTTAATGATGTTATGTAATATGTAAGTCATTTTGATGATATTGTATGGTGGGCATACAATTTTGGGTGTTTAATGATGTTATGTAATATGTAAGTCATTTTGATGATATTGTATGGTGGGCATACAATTTTGGGTGTTTAATGATGTCATGTAATATGTAAGTCATTTTGATGATATTGTATTGTGGACATACAATGTTGGGTGTTTAATGATGTTATGTAATATGTAAGTCATTTTGATGATATTGTATAGTTTTTTGTTTTTTTTGACAAGCTTTTTGTGTTCCATATTAATTAACAGTTAGATAATACTGGATTTTCAATATAATATTTGATTAACAAGTAGTTGAATAATATCTATAATTATGTATGGAAGATAAATGATTTTGATATGTTAAAAGTGATACGGAAATCTCATTTTGACGATGTTAAGGGAGAAAAAAGTTGACATTTTCAGATAGTTAAATACCTTGTTGATATCAAATGATATTAAGGCATTGATGATTATGATGATAATGATATTAATGCGCACTGAGACATCTGGTAGGAATGATATATTTTATCTATCATTTTCATTTTCTTTGTGTGTATGTGTTTAAACATTACTGTGTTAGGGTTAGGGTAATCTAAATAGCAAAGAGCTTTTGTTTGAAACAGTTCGCAAATTTATTGTTATAAACAATACAAAAATGCAAACAAATTTGTGATTGATTCAAATTTTCAAGTATAAGGTTATCTTAACTAACAGGACTAATGATGGGCATAGATTTTTCTAAACTATTAGAATATATTTTATTCTATCATTTTCTTCCGCGCTTCATTACCGTTTTGGCGGAGTTTGCAAAAACACTCTACTGTACACTGTATTGAGCAAAAACGGGTTGCAAAACAGCTCTCTTCAATATATTCACCTTTAAATAATTATGCCTAATAAAAATTTCATATTCATAGTGGAAGCAAAACCCTGCGTTGGGTTTTATTTACTCTGCACAGGTATTATAAAACATCTTAAATAACTCTTAAATAACAACTATTTTACAGGATTTTTATTTATAAATAAATAGAGTTTATGATTGAATGCGTCTAAAGTATTTCAGGAATGAAACAATTTAGTAACCTTTAACCTTCTCATTATGTGACAGGAATGAAAAATTTAGTAACCCTACACCTTCTTATCATAAGGGCGGAGCTACGGTTTCTACCGAAACCTCTTCTCACTGGTGTCCCCGTAAGTACCTACCGCTAATGGTGGGTCAATAGCGATTACCTACCTGTTGACATTTAGTCGGATTTGTTTAAAATTGAACATCAGTGGGCATATTTAAATTACAAATTGTTGTCAGACATATTTTCAAGCATAAGAGTACCGGAACAGACATTAGATGTCAAATATATACATTCGTTTTACATTATTTCTGTTTCTGTTTACATCTGTAAACCTCATGGTAGAACTATTTTCAATCCGTATTGTTTCCGAGGTTATCATAGATAATAGCCGAGGCAGTTCCGAATGGCAAAATATTTCAGCAGGTGTCGCTTTGTCGGTACATCCCGTTATTTTCCGGATGGTCCCGCTATTTTTGCACGTGGAGTAAACAAAGTTATGTCCCCTTTATATAGGGGCGTATACCGTTCAGTGTTAGTTGGGGGCTGTCATGTAAGTGGAAGATTTTGAGAAAAAAAAAAAAAAGAAAACGATGCGACAGGGGAAAAGTGCGTGTTTTTGAAGATTCAGCATGTAATAGATGCCTCTTATGACTCATCTTACAAGTTGCAAAACACCTCGTATACATTGCTTTTACACCTTTTTGAGTGTGTGCCGAAGTCGTATATACAATAGTGAAATTGGATTTAAAGATTGATTCAAAGTTGATATTTGAAAATATTGATTGTTGCTTCACAGTCTGTTTGTAACATAAAATAAATAGCATTTGGCTTCACACAAATATTTTGCTTTAAATCCTATATACACTATAAGTGTGCACTATGAATATAGTGTTATTAAAATAATATGGCAGTTTTTTTAAGAAAGGCACAACTTTACTTGACCCGTAAGGAATGCAGATTCCCATACATTGTGTGTATGTGTTTTTATTTAAATAAGACATATTCAGTAAGAATCTTATATATTTCAATAAGAAAGAAATTGATATTACCGAGCCAGACGGGTAATATATACATTAAATTTCCCCGATGGGTACCCCACGTTGTAAACAACATGCGCCGTGCAATGCGCGTACGGTTTGATTTTACGCGATATAAATTCCGATTTACAAGCACTTTAACTGTCAAATGATAAATATTTACCAAAATAGAGTAATGATACATATTCTCATCAGTATAGAAAACAAATATGACCTTGTGAAAGCTTGATATTAATTTCAAAAAAGTGCGTTCAACAGACTACTCCTTTTCTCTTGTTTACATCCGTTATGTTCGAAAGATAATACGTCATGTATTTATGTGACGTCATGTTATGGTGAAGGGGTATCCTAAAGGGAATCTTATTTCGACGTTTCATTTGAATTAGCAATGATTTATTTTAAAATCGTCTTAACTCGGCACGGGAAGGGTAATAAAATTATTATTTTGGTTTCAAAATAACATATAATATTGCATAACCTTTTTCTTCTTATATTTATATTCTTTCCTGGGCAATTTATATATTTAGTGCTTGGTACGTATTTATATATATACGCAAAATGGTCACCGCAGTTTGTGTACGGAAAAGACCGATGATAGGCGAACTGTGGAAAAATTCCGTTGATCTCGATAACAGAGTTCTCGCCCCTTAACAGTTCACACTCGTTAGACATTGTTGAAATTGTTTATATATATTGTAAGATGTTAAAACATAATCCACAAAGCATCAGACACCGAGCTTTATTTAGCATAAACACTGAATAATGAAAATAAGCGAAAGCTAATAGTAATCACGCCATGCGAGCGATAAATCATATGTCACACTTTAACAAAATTTGTCGTGTATTTAAGGTGTAAAAAAGGAAGTAGGGAATAAGAATAGTCGATTTTAAATCACTTCTACATAAAAGTAATACAAAAAAGAACTAAACCGTATATAGTTTGTTAAGAGCATGAAGAAAGGTAGCTTATACATAAAGGTATATGACTTTAACATTTTAATATTCCAAAACAGTACGATGAATGGCTTGTGCAAGTTTAATTGTTATCACTCAATGATAGAATTAGTCACTACGAAAGTTTGAATGAAATAATGAAAAATAGAATGCAGCTTCATGCAAAGTTAAGATATCATAAAGCAAGATGGAACCAGCATAATGCAAGTTCCAATGTCATCAAGCAAGATGGAATCAAGCATAATGCAAGTTTAAATATCATAAAGCAAGATGTAATCAAGCACAATTCAAGTTCCAATATCATAAAGCAAGATGGAATCAAGCATAATGCAAGTTCCAATGGTATCAAGCAAAATAGAATAAATGCATTAATTCTGCTCCATTGATAGAACAGCTACGGATGAATACTAACATATTTACAAACTCCTCGCAGCGGTTACTTCCCCTGATCTGTACAGTAACCACTGCCACCACAAGTAAATTCGGTCGAATATAGCCGGATTTATTTTTTTCACTTTTAATTTTAAAATAGAATACTTAATATCATTTTAGTTTTCTTTCGTTAAATAGTTATGCTTAATGTACAAGAAAGTAAAAAATTATACGTTTAAAAATTATTTTGTAAACATAACGAAAGATATTTTCACTGTGACACCGTATGCATAGTAACAACCAGTAAACAATGGCAGAATATAAACAGTTATTGAACGATTGCACAAAAAGATTTGATCCGGCACTTGTTTTAAAGTGATAACAAATTGTGTGTCTTGAACTTATTTTGTCTGGTAAGGATGTAATTATAAATCTGCCAGTTTGATATGGGATCCTTGGCGTTCTGAAACCGGCCGCCATGTTTTTGTCACATGATACAACTATCATCACGTGATTTCAGTGGTGGCAGTGGTTAAAGTAGCAAAGCGTGACGTAACCGCTGTGAGGAGTTTGACATATTTAGTGTCAAACTTTATTTGGCCTCATTAATATTCATTTTATTACGTCACTACCAGTCCGCTTTTGTAATTAATAACGTGAATGGTGGGTTTGAATTTGACCTTATAAATATGCATGATTTACGTCACTTTTGCGCGCAAAGACGCATGTACCCGTTGTAATATGAAGGGCGGCATATGGATGATGCGAGTTTCCATTTGCCCGGTATTGAAAGATTTATTTTCGGAAAACATTTTTGATGAGTTGGATAATTGTTACCTGATATCATTTATACTCTTTGATGAGTTGGACAACTGATACTCAGTAGCTAATATCTTATATGATTTATACATGTATACACTAATTGCCATGTGATAACACGAGGTCACGTAATATATTTTCAAAAAACATAATGTCTACTTTCACCTTCTGTCTACCGAAAAAGTGAATAGACACACGTGACTTTCCTCTAAGTCACAAATTGATTAAGACCTTTTTTTACATTCGTAATAAAAATATTAATTGACCTTTTGTATTGGTTTTTACTTTTACATATGTAGTATCTTTTTCGCCTAGACATGGATTTAAATCTGAACAGCACGTATATCCTTTATCAATAAATGCAAAATTAATGCAGGTTGACATTTTGACGTCATGTTTACTTAATTGATATTCAACATGTTCAAAAGCGGCCCACGAAAGCGGCTACGCATGTGCCAATTTATGCAAGTGACTATTTTTATAAACACAGTTCTATGAAGCACTATGAAAAATAGAAGGCGACTATGAACAGAATTTGATATAGTATCGACTTTTGTTCTTCTATGAAAATTAACACTCATTATTTTGAAGAAATACAGCGTTTCCATTGGATGACAAATAAAGTTGGACACCAAGTATATGATAGTATCGACTTTTGTACTTCTATGAAAATTAACGCACATATTTTTTTTAAAAATACAGCGTTTTCATTGGATGACAAATAAAGTTGGACACTAAAGTATGTAAAACAAACAAATTAAAGTTTGACAAAGGTGTACGAGTATGGTATATTTGTGTCACGGTTCAAAACTGTTTAGGGGAGAATATGTGTAAGCGGCCGGATAGCTCAGTCGGTAGAGCCGCGGTACGGTATTCCGAGGGTCCCGGGATCGAGTCCCGGTCAGGCTGCACATTTTTCTCACCCTGTGACGTTTGGCGCCTAACGTGGGGCCGTGACTGTTTAAAGCTCAGAGTTTTATTCACATTGCTCTGTAACTCTGTGAAATTCGTGGACGAATTTCAATATAGCACGGGAGTATGTCACGGTTCAGAACTGTTCACTACTAGTATTTAGGGGAGAAGATGTGTAAGCGGCCGGATAGCTCAGTCGGTAGAGCCGTGGTACGGTATTCCGAGGGTCCCGGGTTCGAGTCCCAGGTCAGGCTGCTCATTTTCTCACCCTGTGACATTTGGCGGCCAACGTGGGGCCGTGACTGTATAAAGCTCAGAGTTTAATTCACATTGCTCTGTAACTTAGTGAAATTTGATGACGAATTTCAATATAGCAGGGGAGTATGCCAAGGTTCAGAACTGTTCACTATTTAGGGGAGAAGATGTGTAAGCGGCCGGATAGCTCAGCCGGTAGAGCCGCCGTACGGTATTCCGAGGGTCCCGGGTTCGAGTCTCGGTTAGGCTGCACATTTTTCTCACCCTGTGACATTTGTATAAACAGATATGAACGGCCAGCTAAATCAAGTATTTTCTTGCATAACAGGATTATCTACCGTTAACACCGGTGCAAGAAAACCCTGTCTTACACCCCATGTAAGACAAGTCGCGTGTTTTAAATGACGTCATTGCCGCGTGCCTTTTATGAATGAATTACGTTCTAAGGATGACGTCATTTCACCGTTATGAATGAAGTCTTTTAAGTTTATACGCTACTATTAGAAAACAGTGCTTAATGAAAATATCACTTTTCGTAATTTCTGTTCCGAAGATAAATGACATTTAGATGCAGTAAAAGACTCAAACACTGGCTGTCGGTACAAACGGGAATATCTAGCTCTCGGGTAACTGTTTAGCGGAAACTCGGCAGAGCCTCGTTACCGCCGTAAACAGTTTACCCTCGAGCTAGATATCCCGGTCTGTACCGGCAGCCAGTGTAAGATAATTATACTCTAAAAGTACGAGGTCCATTTAAAAGTTGTGGTTTGACGATTGACCATAAACGTATAGAGTTTAACGATAACTTGTTATGGTCACCAGATAGTAAGCGTGTCCAAAATCCTATCATTCTGCTTTTAACTACAACTGAGATAGGATACCTTCCCAATTCACCGTGTAATAGATAGGTGTACTTCTACGGGCGTTAAATAGTTTGTGCAAAAAAATCGTTTTGTATTATGAACTGATTCTAACATGTCTAAATTTTCGAATTCAAAAATTTCTGAGCCACATGTTAGGATCGGTAAGAGAGTGTGGTTGAGTAATTTTATGCTCAAATCTATTGGTAAGTCAGCATTTCTAATTTTCGATAAAAGTGAAACATTTCTTTTCTGCCTGCTCAACTGCATTAGGAAATGACCCGAAACTTAAAAATTTAACGCCCAGATAATGGTATGTATCAGAAATATCAAGAATGATATCACCAAGTTTGAATTCGTAGTAACGAACAGACCGACAACCAATTACATAAACTTTTGTTTTGTTCAAGTTCACTGTAAGATCCCATTGTCTACAATAAGAATTACAAGCATTCAGACATATTTGCAAATCCGTTGGGTCATCTGAAATGATAACAGTGTCATCAGCATACAAAAAGACTAAAAGATTAATCCAATTAGATTCATTTACATCGTCTTCAAGTTTTACAACGATGCCACCTGAAGTTTCAATACTTGTCTGTAAGTCATTAAGAAAAAGAGCGAACAAAAGAGGAGACAGATTCTCACCTTGACAATCTTTATTCATGCATGCAAAAAATGGGGGACAAATCACCATAATTTAATGTTACTATACATATTTTGAATGACTTTTAGAACCTCACCATTGATGTTAGAATTAAACAATTTTAGCCAAAGACTAATCCTATTTACTTTATCAAATGCTGCAGAAAAATCTATAAATTATGGTGGCTGATTTGATACGCTTTTGTGCGTCAAGTTGGCGCTAGCTACAACACGACAAAGCGCCAAACGGCGCGTTGTAGGACTTTCGTCTTGTCGTCCTGTCGCTAGCGACAACACGACGATGTGTCAAACGGCGCGTTGTCGCGCTGTCGTCTTGTCGTCCTGTCCCTAGCGCGGCACGCCAAACGGCGCGTTGTCGTGATCTCGCCCTGTCGCTTGGTTTATAAGCCAATCCTTCAATTTGAACCGAGTGACAATATGACATCGCGACAACACGGCTTCAGTAATCTACAGTTAAGTATTGAGTTAAACAATTTCCCAAGACAACTGAGTAAAGTTATTGGCCTGTAATTGGATGGTTCTTTTGGATCACCTTTGTGTTTGAATTATGTAACTATAACTCCATTAAGTCATGATGAGGGCATATAATCTATGTCTAAAACAATGTTAAAAAGTTTTGTGTAAATTGGTAAAAAAATATCCTATGTATTTTTATGTATTCATTAAGTATATTATCGACAGGACTGCAGGCTTTACCAGTTTTAAGACAATTTATGTCTATTATTATTTCGTTCGTGGTAATTGGGGAATTTATTTCTTCGTTAAAATAATTTTGTTGCACTGGATTTGCATTAGAGAACAAGGAGCCTGTATTTGCATCCTTAAAATAATTATAAAAATCGTGCATGCTTGACATGTTGTTGTAAGAATGCTTTGAATTTCATTTATTCAAAAAGTTCCAGTACGACTTAGGATTATTTGTTTGCAAAAATCTTAGATAAATTGACCTTTTATGTTTATATTGTTGCACATAACGATATATAATACGTTTATAAGACTTGCTAGCCTCATTTATAATCACTAGGGTATTGTTGATACCTCTATTTACTCGGTGATAATGTTTTCTGGCACGATGACACTCGGGACCAAACCATGGCCTTTTATTATTAAATTTACTACGCGCACGAGGAAGTAGTGTTTGCAACAGTGGAAAGTAGGTCGCTTACCTGGAGTGTAATAAAATAACGGGTTTGTTGTAACTGTGGGGAGGACTTAAGTTGTTCAGTAATGCGTTGCAAGCATGCCAAGTCTATGTTATTACGGTATTGTGTAAGCTTATCATTTTGCCAATGTAAATGTTGTATTTCACTTTTAGTTTGTTGAATCGGTACAGGTGGGAAGGAACACCTATAACTATACTTAATAAACTGTGTCCATCTGACAGTTAAAGAGTCCGTTTCAATAACATTAAAATGTTAGACAGGATTGATTTTAAGAAAATACGAATGCTAGATGCATTTATAGTACAAGTCATATCTTGAGTGTTTTAACCTAATACGGGTATGCTGAAGACGATGAGGGTGCATACCAGAAAATAGAATTGACCTTGACCTTCAAAAGGTCAAATTCAAAATGGCCGCTAAAAATACTAAAATAGGTCATTAAAGCTATGATACAATATGATGCAATTAATTATTCTTGTCAAAATCAAATGACTACTCAATATTCTCTAAATTTATACAATTATGAAGTTAATTAGTAACATATTTCTAGTAATATATAAGATTAACACTTAAAAATCACCCAAAAACAAGGTCATAAGGTCATATATATTTTTATTTCGTAAAGCATGATTATTATTATCGTGTAAGCTAAAACTACATTTTGTTATTAAACTAATATCATATTTAAGAATTTACTGAATTAATTTGATACTGAAGGTTTGAAAGAACTTTACTGTGTATGCAATAAAGCTCTCAATATTGTTTTATATGTATATTTCACATCACACTCATGAATTGAGTCCCTATTCGTTATATGTACACATGCCAGAATTTGTCACAGTCTACAGCATTGGTCTGGATAAGTCATTTAGTCTTTCAATATGTTGTTTTCTGATTCTTGTTTACTGCTCAAGAATGTGATAAAGGCTATGTCGGTCTTTAAAACAAAAACGATTAAAGGGCAGATTGAAATAAATTCAATAATTAGCATTTTCAAAAAACGCTAGAAATCGCCATTCAACTGGTTTTCGAAAAAACAACTCGTGAAAAAAAACTCATTCCTGAACAAAAGAGCTTATGTTTCTTCTCTTAACAGAAATATTCCATATATTGTTTACGCAGTAGAACCACACAAACTGGATTCAAGGTTTGCATATGAAGAAAGTAGTTTAATTCTATATAAAGCTAACACGACAAAAACATGGCGGATAGCGTGCACAGTAGGGTTCCCTTTTTGAGTTTTTTTTGACTTTCAATTTGCTATCATGTGGCATTAAAGTATGCATTTTGAATGGCTTAAAGGGAGAAATGGTTGAATCTTGTTAATTGTATATATCGCCATAAGGAACAGCAACGATAACAAAACATCTAGGTAAGGTAATGTTAACCAGTGGCTTCACAGACTTGTAAGAAAATTAGGGTTGACTGGGTTTGAGATTCCTTAGGAGACATTCTTTTTGATTTTAGGTTTTTTATGGATTCCACTGCAAAACAATAAGGCTATGAGCGTATCATGCCATGATCTCATTTGACTTTGAACCTAGGTTGGTCAAGGCTATCGGTAATTTGAGCTTTGGAAATTCAATGGCAAACGCAACTGTAACGCTTTCATTTTCAAATCCCACAAGAATCAGCTGAAACGCAATTGAGAACCTGGTGAATATTTAAAGTTTTTGGCAAACAGGTTATATGCTTGAGCTGAGAAAGTTGTTAGCATTTATTAGCGTGGCTTGTTTTAAAACAAGTCTATTAGGACAAGTGAACTTTTACGGGTCGCTTAAAATTAACTTTAGTCATCCCAAGACAATCACTGAAGCCAACTCATCGGTCAGTAAATACCAACAGGACTATTTGTCCATATTATTATCATTATTATTATTTTTTTTTTTTTTGGGGGGGGGGGGGGGTAAATGCAGAAAATGTATGGTGGTTAGGGAGTAGTGGTGGTAAGAACTGATAAGCAATCATACGGTCATACCAGTCTTCTGATCACTCTCCTACAACTTTTATATGGGAAGCTCACTCTCAGATTAAATAATGTTGCCGTTGATACTGAGTGTTTTAGGGACTTAGGTTTAGTGATATTGGTGGTTATGGTAGCTATAGAAATGGCTATGGACAAGTGAGTAATGGTGGGGGAAAAGTAGTTTAAGAGTGGCTCAGGCTCTGACCATTAAGTAATGTTTGGAGTAAGGATACCTGCAAGAAAAGCGGTGTTTGAATTATATGAGTGTACCTAGTTGTGTCGTGAATCATTACCTTTAGAAACAAATTACTCAAATTTTACACGTCTTATGGGTTGTAGTAGCCATAATCAGACCTTGGGCAAATTACTTTAAAAAGTAAGTGATTAAGTCACAATTATTTCTTATTCTTTTACAACAGTTACAATGAATTACTCTAACTTTTCTCCAGGGATTGACAGAATAACATTATTTTTTCATGGGCAATTATGATAACTTCTGATTACTTTCTATTGTCTCATTTAAAAATTGCAAAGACCTAGCTATTTTGTGTTTTATTAACAAATTTAGAAAATATTTGAATAACAAAACCTATGCAAATATGAAATATTTAGATGAGTATTCAAATACTTTTGTTTGTAATAAAATGAATGTATCACATAAGTGTGATAATACAAAGCAAACTTTTTTATTTGAATTCGGTACGTATGTACATACAATTTCATGTAGCAGTAGTAATGTGTTGAAGGGTTACAATTACAAAACTCTTGGGCAATTTTAGCCTGGATATGCATGTTGTAGTTTATCTGTTTGGCTGACATCACAGTAGAACACTTTGTCGTAACCTACTTTGTGCAAGCTTCAAGTACAAGTTACTGTTATTAAAAAAAAGAAAGCCAAAACGTTTGCATAATATAATGGCTTTTTTTTAATGTTAATTATTCATAAATTGCGTGGTATAGGGTTTCTTGTGAAGAAAATAAAACGAGCATTTAGCATGACGACAATTTGAAGTCATAACTATGACATCTCATTCAATGACAAAGTCAAAGGGCGATTAATGTTGCTGCCAACGAAAAAACTTTTTTCTCAGTCTGGCCAAGAGTTCTGGGTGCCGTTTTATCAACGATCGTACGCCCGGTCGTAGCTGAGATTTGGTCGTACGACCGATCTTACGGCTACGTCGCGTTTTATCAACATGGTCGCAGCTAAGACGTCGTAGATTTACGTCGTAACTTTATGGCTGCTTCAGACCAGTCGTAAGTAGGCTTAAGATCTTAAAAATGGCGGTCATTTTGGCATAATTCCCGACAAGGACTTTCAAACACAAATATTTGAACAATAGAGGTTTACAACTAACGTAAGTTTTTCGCGTACATGTTTATTTACAGTGCTAAATCTATTTTAACATCCAAGGGACGCATTTATCACTTCCAATTTAATCTGTTGATAATTTCCATGAAGAAGCTATTGTTAGTTGTATTACTTTCATTTTAGTACATCCGACGTATATATTGTGTTGAATAAAACTCCTGTCACATCTGTAGACAGATTAGCAATTTTACAATTTTATATACCTTTTCCTACTTTTCTTTTCGAAATATTTCAGTACAGAAATTTCGGACAGTGCAGATTTCGGACAGAAAATATAGATATAACAATTGTCAATTATAATTGTCTTAATTGTCAAGCTATAAAACCAATTTGATTATTATAGTTTGTTAAGCATGTTCTTTTGTAGACCTTTCAATGAAGTTGCTAAAGTATAGTTGAAAGACAAGTGTTAATAAGGTGAAATCAACAAGGCAACATTATGTTAACCTACAGTACAGTACTGTAAAGGGAATGCAAAAAAAACTGCAGCATGTACATGTTTGCAAAATGAGCATCTTTATATCCAATTTGGTGTATCACATGAAAAGTGGATTGTAAACAAAGGAGAAGTAACTTGTACAGACAGGTGAGTTTGAAATATAGACAGTTTTAGAGTTCACTTCATCCCTCTTTCTATGAAATCTGATTGAAGCACTACACCTCCCGTTTTGGTTATTTGTTGTTATGTGCTTTACACAAATTAAGGTGGAACATGTGAAATGCAATCAATGTTGATTAAAATATTCATTGTGTTAACACATTTCTTGTTATATATTAAATATAATAAATATGGACCAAATCAAAATAAAATTATTACTTTTCCGCTAATATATTTATATGATATTAATGATTTTCAATTATGTACATTATATTTTTTCTAAAATATAATTATCACATTAAAACTTCAATGTAAGTTTGACTGTTTAAAATAACTTATTTTGTAATAGTCATTTAAAGTGGGTGAATTATAAAATACCTTAGATATGAGATATCTGTTTCACACTTCATTAAAAAATGTTCTAACATTGAAAATGTCCCAGATTGACAGTACATTGATAGTTATGTTTAAAATTACACATAATAGTTTTGTCAACAATTATATAGCATAGTTTTCTCTACTTTATGTCACATTGATACTTTAAACTGTCTTTCATGTTATGTTTTAGAAAATAGTGTTATATATCAAAGTTCCATGTTGCAAGTTAACTTATCAGTGTTAAAAATATTGAACATCAAGTTAAACAGTTTATATATAAAAATACTAAAAAAAGGAAATTAACAAACAAAAGGTTTATTTGTTCTTGAAATATTTATTCTAGAAATAATTAGGGATGATGGGTGCAGTGTCTTACTGATTTTGGAGTGTGAAGTTTCTTCAGAGGTTAAGTGTCTTGTTTCCACATTTAAACAAATACTATTGTAATATATTGTAGTAATGATAGATTTGTGGGAATCATTATAATATTTACTCATAGGTTTGTTCAAGTTTATGTAGATATCATCCTAGTAGGCTTCTTTTCAGATATCACTTGATTTTTGCTTATACATAAACATGCTATATAGAGTCTATGAAATTGTAGCTGATTTTTTATCTGATTTTCCTTACAGATATAAGGCAGCATGAATAGTTAGTACTTGGTGCATATGCTGATCATGTGTTTGTAAAAGGGGACATTAACATGATCAGGCTGTTTATCACCAGGGTCAGTAGTGAAAACATACTATAGAAACAGTGATATAAAAATAAAATGACCTTACACTGCAAGGGAACTGACAGTTATAGAGGAATATAAAAAACAAATTCAACAGTAAGAACTTCTTTAAAAGCTCAATGAATGTGACTGACAAATTCACATATTACAAAGACATACATAATTATTGAATAAAAGCTATTCACATTTAGTTTATAAGGATTTCATTTGAATTATGCATTTTCATGGCATTTCATATGAGATGGTTTGTAAAAAAAAATATTGTATCAAATTACAATGTTTATTATTTGATTTTTAAGTCAGATTATTCTCTGTAATGTTTCAGACTACTGATGAATGATGGAAGGTTTACAGCTAAACAATCCTATGATTGGAATCAATATCCAGGGACAGCTCTCCCTTACAGGGGCCAAGTGTTGTGACCTTGTTATATGGCTAACAAAGGACATATAAGTCCTAAAGATAGTTAAGAAGAAAGTTATATAAACTATTAAACATTTCATCAATTTACCAATACCTGTAAGGTCTTTATATTGAATAAGGTACATTATGTAAAATTTAATACATTCCATAATAACTTTGTTTCTACATGCACATGAATAAAAATAACACTTAAAGATCCTGTAACACATTTTTTTATGGTTTTACATAAAAAATATGATGTTCAAATTAAGATTTATTTATATTGTAAGTTTCAAAAAGCATTATTTATAAAGATAATACCGAATTTAATATTTCATGAAAATAAAGGGAGGTAATTAGAAATTTGTTTTCTATAGATTCTAAGTCAAATTTTCCAATAAGAAATGAATGCATATAATTTAGTGATTAAATTTAATATGTACAAATATTTGCAGTACATATTTTACATATTTTTCAATGTTTGAAAATTGTTGTATTAGCATAATTATACTGTATATAGTTTCACGCAAGTGTGTTATACAACCACAATTACAAAACATACAGGATCTTTAAGTATGGTCACAAAGGGACAGTCAGTGATCTTCAATTAATACCCTTAGTGCATGTAAGAAGCTCTATGTGAATACTTTTTATGATTAATGAAAAATATACATAGGTTAAGGTCTTTAAGTTGTTTCTGAATATACACCTTGGATGGTACATGTTTGTACTGACTGTATATTCACTTGTTTTAAGTGTCAAAACTATAGCTATTCATGTATGTCAACATCAAATATCTATATTTCTTGAAGTGTAAACTTTACTGAATCATTCTCTTGAATAACATTATGAAATGTTTGATTCATGTTAAAAACTTGAAAGGAATACACAGCAAAATGATGTTTTTCTCTGTATTCAATTGGATTAAAGTGACTTTACAAAATCAAAGATTAATGTGTTACAATTCACCTGAAATAACATGAGATAAATCAATGTAGCATATGTGTTTATATTGCTTATTATTGATTTATTGTTACTTGAATGCATTAAAAATTGTTGGGATGAATATTAAAAACACAAAGAAAATAACACAAAAGGGACAATAATGAAAATAAACAATCTTTATGTTAAGCTGTGAAACTTTCTGGAAGTTACATTTTGTCTATAGTGACATCTTTGTCTTAACTGCTCTTTTCTGAATAGTACCCTGTGTCTGTTAAAACATGTATTCATTGTCATACTGGAATAATAATAAATGACTTTGTAACATTTTAACATTCTTCTGTAGATACTTTCACAAATAAGCCAGCCATATAACTTTTCCTTAATCTTAGCTGAAACTGATAAGAAAGACTCATCTAATGTTTGCAGATGTTGTTTAGCATTTTACCTCAGAGCCCTGTACAACTTTTTTTCAATGTCAAGAACGCACAGACATGTTGAATTTTGATGGGTGTCTCTTTGTTAAAGCATCAACAGCGCTTTGTTCGAAGTAAAAACAATCGTAAAACACACGCTATGCTTTGGAAGCCTTTTGCTTTACTCACACAGGACAAGATACTATACGATTGACAGATCATAATGATGTATACTATCACGTTCTTTGGCTTTTATTCAGAATATTCTTACCGATCTGTGTATTGTAAATACAGTGATGTAAGGGATATATTTACATAATCATTGGTGATCCTTAGCCGTCTTTAAGGATGACCAGAATGACGCTAACGCTTTTATTAGAAGTAATATGCAGACAGAAGGCATTTAAAATGTTGACATCGTCTATAACATGTTTTGTAGACGGATATATGTCCTCCTTTTTGATGCATCTCTATATTTTGATCTGCAAATAAGTATCTATTTGTTTTTATCAATAATTTACCGTTTTTTTTAAATAAAGATCAATATACAATGTATCCCATGTATTGTTTTTAAATTAGAAAAGAAATCGCATTCAAACACAAAAAGACTTATTTTTTTTTTCTTTATTGAGTTTATTAGGAAACAAAACGTATTTAAATGTCATTATTGCTCATTCCCCATGCTTTGCCGTTGTATAAGCTACTTCGACGAGGCATATACACCGTATTCAGTTCATAGGGACTAGGCACGTTGGGGTGATAGTATACAAAAGTAAAAACTAATAAAAACAATCACCTCATATGTATAATATATATTCTATATTGTACTCTTTTTTAGCTTGAATCCTTTGGCTTTATAACAATGTCATTATGAAAACAAACTCCAATTATTGACATCATAGTAACACAGCTTTTCCCTAATGTTGTTGCTTATGGGTCAATAAATAAAATTTGTAAGTCTCTGGACAGGGCATTTTAACTGTGATCAAAATATAATCCTCTAGATGCTCATGCAGTTCAGCTGGTAGATATGTATATGTGTATTCAGATGATACATTAGTCTCGAGATGAACCCTCATTCACTGGCATCTCACTTGGAAACCAGTGCATGCATGGGAGGATAGGGTTGTTTGACAGTAATAAGAGAAGCAAAATTAAATTTCAGCTATTGTATAAGTGTTATTGGTTTTTTAATGACAATATTAATCATCCTACTTAAAATTTCCTGAATTTCAATATCGCATTAAGTGAATTGCATTGGGCAGCTCTGAGGAGTAAGAAATTTCTTAAGCGGTTAGTTAAAGTTAAAAAAACCTTTTTGAATTCTGAAATTCTGGCATATAGTGCTGTGCAAATATAAGTAGAATTCTGAGTAGCCACTCTATATGCTTGCATAGAGTGCCAGATAAAATACATGAAAGCTCAATTTATTTAGCAGATAGGGCAGGGAAGAGTGTAGTGTTCGATGCGTAAACCCTAAATATAGTGATGGTTCAAGTCTCTTATGTTTAAATGCCTTAAAATATTCAGTACTATCTTTAATATTACTTCTATATTACTATTATATTGGCCTATAGAAAAATGTCCGCCATCATGGATTTTTCGACCATATTGGATTGGGTTTTTTTCATTCTGTTTTGATGTCTAATTTGTTTTTACCTAAACATGCTTTGTGACAAATTTCAGGCTGTTCCTATTTTTAAAAGTTTTATTTGATATATTATCCATTTATGAAAAAGAATTTGGCGGTTCCTATATTGACCAAAAGAAAATGTCCGCCATCTTAGATTTTGTCGGCCATATTAGATTGGCTTTTTTTAAATTCTGTTTTGGTGTCTAATTTGGTTTACCTAAACGTACTTTGTGACAAATTTTAATCTTTTCCTTTCATTAAAGTTTTATTTGATATATCATCCATTTATGATAAAGAAATGTGGCGGTCATTTTAGTGGTCATTTAAAATGGCCATTTCAATGGTCAAGATCAAGTTTTCCAGTTTGGTATCCACCTTTATCGGATTCAGCATACCTTAAATAGGTAACATACACCAAGATACCTCTTGTACTACAAAATGCCTCTAACATCTTATAGAGAGCCAAATTCTCAAAATCAGTCCTGTCTATATTCAGTATACTCAAACAATAAGCCGATGTAATAGCCTAATCAATGAAAGCTTGTCTTTAAAAGTAAAAGCACCATTTTGATCGTTTCCAATTCGACCATTTAAAATAAGCATATTATAATTTCGACTTATCTATCAAGCGTTAACCATGAGATCTTGGGATGTCAAATTCTCTAAAATTAAATACTTATCAAAATACGATTGCGTCCAAAAAATCGCATAATAATGAGTCAGTTGGTTTAAAATCTCTTTAACTCGGACGTCCTTCAGTTAAAGTCGCCAATTAAGTATACATATTTGAATTTAAAACACATATTAACAACATTGTTTTCAAACATATCACATTCGTCAATAGTAAAAAAGGGAATTCTCTGGTTGCAAATAAATGGCACCAATTAAGAGATTTTCAGGGAAATTGGTAAGAGCAGTATCTAACGACATCCATAACACATAATCTATACAGTTCATTTCTAATTTAACATACTTAGATAAACCTAAACGTACATTAATACCGATACCTCAAGATTTACGTCTATATTCCTTTGATCTAGGTAATGAAAAGAATACATATTCAGGTATGACAACTTTATCCAATTAATCGATATGAGTTTCTAAAGCACAGAAAATATCGTATGAATTAACTAATTCTAAAAACTCTGGATAATTAAGTTTATGTTTTTAACCACTGACATTTAAACTGGCAATTTTCAGACACTTGTTTACGTTCGATTTTCCCCTAGTTCATAGCTATTTTTGGTACTTTGAGTGTTGAAAGGCTGTGAATGATTAGCGGAATTCCATGGTCGTCGGATGGTTCGATCTGGTGCGCTTGTGCTAGTGTTACCTGATTTCCGATGGGTTTATGACGGACGTAGTTATCTTGGGAGCGTAAGACTGATGGAAATCTGGAGGGCGCGTGCGCCTGGCTTCGTCGTGACGCAGAGCGTGATTGACGTCTAGAAGTCGATGTTACATGACTTGTTGCACCTTCCGTCCCAGCGTCAGTAGAATGAGAGCTACAGCTACTACTGCGGGACTGACCATCGATATTAATAATTTATTTTATTAAGCGTACCCCATATGCGTCAAGCACGTGGTCTTTGTTTACCCTTGTATTAGTGTAATCATTCCCTAGTAATAATAAATTATTATCTGAATTACGATCAAATTCAATAAAATCTAATGCTTCTGCCGTGCAACTATTCATGCCACTTGTAACAAGGACTTTTCCTAACATTTTATACTTTTCTATATCTATTTCTAATTGATTAAACATATATATCAATATCAAATCTGTTCAATACTTGTGAGTCACGAGGATATATGTGCAACAAAGATAAACATTTGTATCACAAGTAAAAATATATTTACAATTTTTAACCAGCATATACCACTTTTATTTTTGCTAATAATGCTAATTTTGTCTTTCAAACTACATTTATAATAAATAGAAATTCCACCAGAGTATCTCCCTTTTCGAGAATTTATAGATTTGTTACCATATGAGTGTTCAGTACAATAGCCATCGATATTTAAATTATAGTGAGAGTTTTTTGGCAGCCACGTTTTTGTTGATAGAATAATGTCATTTTCCTTTATTATTTCTGTAAAGTCAGGATCACAAAAGTTTCGAACCAGTCCATTTTTATTCAAAGATAAACTATGTCCTTCTTGACACCTCTAAGAAGCACTATGACTGGAACCTGTGTATTCTGCGTTATTCACGTATAATTTCTCCCCAGTGAATCGGACATATTTTCCTTTCTTTTTTTCAATGTGGTAGACTGTACTAAGTTCTTTCCTCGCATCTCGCCACTCTTTAGGAATGTGTTTTCAAACACCATATTTATGTTGCTTAAGGACATCCTTCATATTAAAAGCTTATAGTCTGTCTCACCAAATTTCAACATTTCATCTTTTATCAAATATAATAGTTAATCATTAAAAACAATGTCATGTTAATGCTGACGTCAATACCTTTCGGCATGATTTTCCATTTTTTTCCCAAAAAGTATGTAATATAGTAAAAATGGTATACTTATAAGTTTTCCATTGACTTACGTTGTAACCTGACGTGAAGTCTATTTCAAAATGACGGCGCCCATACCAACGTCAATAAGGGTTCGTCTCAAAATAAGAGACACATGTTCTCGGTAATCATTAGAAATTGATTACATTTATTTTCTTTCTAGTCAATATATAAATGTAATCATTAATAAGAAAAATGAGAACAAAGGTGGCCCTTGACTTCCTTAGCAAATAAAGATGATATCTACATCCATTGACTCTTAGACCCCTTGTAGAATGACATTTCGACCCCTGTTTCAGAAATGTTGGGCTTTAAAAGAACCGTCAATATATTTTAAAATATTGGAAGACAAATGTATAAATTTTTTTTTGTTTTGTTTATATGTTTTTCTGAAATATTTAACGATAAATCACAGTTTTCAACCCCTGTGTTTGAAATTATTAAAGACTTCTTTAAGCGTGTTTCTCATAAATAAGTGAAGTAATTTTACTTCTTTTTGTGCGTATATTTCTCATAATTATATTAATTTATTAAATGATAATGTCCGTTTTGTGTATTGAGTGCAAGTATACTGTTCGTCCTTTATAACATGCCTTGTCAGAAGATGCAACACAGAACCTGCAACACTGGTGAGTAATGTTTCCTTTGCAAGTAAGACCCTTTGACTTCTCAACCCCTTAGGATATCAAGATAGAGCAAAGACTGTAGATTTTTTACTAAAATTTGAAGTGATGAATAACATGACAATATAAAGGAAATTCATTTATTCGAAATATATGTGAAGAAACTAGTTTAAAAACGTAAGATCAAAACGTATATTATATGTGAATTAATTTAACAAGAATTTGGCCATTGTACCGTTCTGAGAATTATATTACCAAAGGTGTAGGGGGTTGGGAATGAAACAGCATGATCGTAGCAACTGAAACAGTATTTGACTTCGTCCCGACATGCTTAGTTAAACACTTACAGCGTATTTTGCGTCGCAGGTAGACATACATGTATACGCGCAATTAAAGACAAGATAATAAAGACATAAACGACATAAAAGTAAATCTGTAAGAATAACAAATAACAAGAGAAGAGAGAAATAGTTCAGAGGGCGAAAGTTCTTTATAATTAGCGTTCATTTATTCATTTTAGTATCGAAAAAAATATCAAATTGTTAACAGTAAAAATTATAATCTAAAACCGAACGGTCATATTGATAATAATACAAATGATCGAAAACAGTGTTTTCTGCTACGTTCAAAATGATATTTAAAAATATAAGATATCAAACTATATTAAAAGTTTTATTGTTGCAATTGTTAATATACAGGTGCAATTATAACTATAACAGTTACTCTACTAAAATTATGCTAATTGTCTCTTAGACAAACTTAATTCAACAATTATTATTATTTGAGGTAGCATTGCGCCTTACCGCCAGCTCTCTCTCTCTCTCTCTCTCTCTCTCTCTCTCTCTCTCTCTCTCTCTCTCTCTCTCTTTTCCTCCCCCGCTCTCTCCCTCTCTCTTCTTCTTCCCTCCAGAGAGAGAGAGAGAGAGAGAGAGAAAGAGAGGCATAAATTTTGAACCCTCAGACGACACGCATTGAACCTGTCTGTTTGTGGGTAATATCCGCTATCTTTTTATATGGGTTTATGTTCTAAGGATAATGTTGAAAATCGTTGAATATACATTGAAAAATATTTCTCTTACTTTTAAATGTGTCAGAATTACTTTATGTAAAAATTATTTTTCATTAATTGTAGACAGCTTATACTTTTTTTAAAATAAATATCTGATAACTTTTTGATATATGTTAAATTGAATACATAGTAAGAGGAAAGAACAACAAAAACATTACATCAAATATCAATTTACTTACAATAAAAATATGTAAATGGGCTATATAAAACTGATGACATATATCTGTTAAATGTTACATATTGTTAAAAAAATAAACATGTTTATCAAATATCCGTACACGTTTGATTATTTAAGTGAAATAGAAAACTTATGAAAAATTGATAAGCATGTTGATTTTAATTCTAATGTTTATGCTATAGTATAAATATAGTGTAAAGTATATATTTTATTTATTATACACTTATGAGTACAATATTCATAAATATTGATGAAATGAAATGCGTATTTTCATTTTCCGTATTTTTCTCTCTGCATAAGTTTACTTTCACTGCAGCGTAACATATTTTCCGTACTTTATCTATAACTGCAAGATTTTTTTCCCCGATAATATAAATCTGTGTGTGCAGTTTTTATTTAAGAAAGCCAGTTTATTAATGTGATGTATGTATGAAATGTGTTTATTATATCAATTATCTCTTGTCGTGCAAATTTCACAAAAACATCATTAATGGCGACCATCTTGGATTTTAAAGCCATATTGGATTTTCTACCTATGCTACTTAAACTTATTTCAAGCAATTACTAACATTGAACAACATTGTCAATTTTTATCATTTACATGCCACAAAGAACTCCATTTTGTCATGTTCCATTATATTGGCGGCAATGTTGTATTTTGGCGGCCATCTTGGATTTAAAAATGTGGATCCCAGACTGAAATAAAATGAAATTTTCCTGCCACCATGCTAAGTTATATGCTTTTCACAGAGGGTGCACACTTATTTCACTGAATTCATGAACTGATGATTTGTTTTTAAATTTATAGTTCTATATTGATTTATCTACAAATAATTCATACATTAATGAGTCATATTTAACCTCGGAAATGATCACATTTTTCTCTTTTAGAAAAATATATCTTGTTACGAGGGTTGTTCAAAAAGTAATAGGACTTAACATTTCTTAATTCATAACGGATTTAGAGCTTTTAAATTGCCTTTCACCTGAAGTTTGCGCTGAATGTGAAAAATAATATTGTGCAATAAAGGTAGGAAATGACATCTACGCTTGCATACATATAAATAAATCGGCAAATTTTTCCGAATGTTTTAGGCCACTGAATTCAAATCACTTGCCTCTTAAATAAAACAATAAACTGAATAATACATAAATAACCAAAGTCTAACGCATCCCCTGTACGACTATTAAAGTCACCGCACGAAAATACTTCCCCTTATGCACTATATAGTATTATGTCATTGCTTAAAGCAATCAAACAGACAAGACTGGTTATTTCTGTATACTGATGACTCTTCAGGCGGGATGTATCACGCGAATATATAAAGATTTTTCTCTTCGTTTGCTTGGATCCACTTAAGTTTAATCCACATTATCCCGTTACGATTAATTTTCACCTGATCGATGTAACAGTTAAGTGAATTTCTTACATAGATTACTTATATTCCGCCACTAGAACGTTTGCTTTTTTATTGGTTTTCGGCCTCGGACAGTTAAAAGTAGTATACCAATGTATGCTTATATTTAAAATACTAGATTTCCAAGTTTCAGAAAAGATTAAGATGTCATTCAATTGATTAAACAAGCCGTGTATATTCCATTGTAGAAAACTTATCGACTGTTCGTTGAACGGTTCTGTTCCTAGCCATCGGTCTTGTCTGGATTTACACGCTCGTACTCTGTGTTGAACGTCTCCCTTTAATGACGAGGCGGCCATATGAAATTATCGCATCAAGGACGTCGCGTCTGGCTTTCATTAGTTCGGTAACCAGCTGACGGCGCCGTTCCTGTATAGCCTTGGGAAAGGCAACTATAAGTCTATTTTTGCCTACAGTATGTTTGCCTAGGCGAAGAGCTCTATCAATTTAAATGGTATATATCTATCTTTCTATCGATCTGTCTATCCTATCCTATCCTATCCTATCCTATCCTATCCTATCCTATCCTATCCTATCCTATCCTATCCTATCCTATCCTATCCTATCCTATCCTATCCTATCCTATCCTATCCTATCCTATCCTATCCTATCCTATCCTATCCTATCCTATCCTATCCTATCCTATCCTATCCTATCCTATCCTATCTATCTATCTATCTATCTATACTGCCAACCCCTCTCGCGAGTGTTATAGGCAGGAAATAGTGTGCGTCGGGTTTGTTAGTGAAAGGTGTGAGAGAAAGTAAAAACCTGAAAATGAACATGACGCATTGTTAATTTTAAGCTTTGTATTATTTAACAAATAATGTTCTACCCTTCGTTTTTCAATTATATTTTCCTCCAGGAATCCGAAGAATAGCAAACAACAACAACAATGGCGGAAGAAAGTCGCTGAAAATCTGAGCTTAGCAAAATGTTGGATAAATCAATCAAAGTATCGATATTATAATTTGGAAAGTACTGAAAACTCTGGATATATCAATAATATAATTTAATACAATCGAAAATGGATTATACTTGGTAGAATATTGGAATAGATAGACATTTAGTGAATATATCGAAGCGCGCGAAAATTTTCTTTGTTGTTTCCTTTGTGTCTTCGAGTGAACAAATAACCATATTTGCTGTTCTACTACATGTGTCATACCTTGGATTAACATATATTGTGAACGTTGGCACATTTAAAACAATCTAACGACCAAATGACACCAGATGTTAGTAGAAAAAGGAATATTATGAAGACTGTAAGTCCATCAGATGGAACCGACGGAGAGTACGTAAATTCACCAACTCCTGTAAGAAGGAAAGAATACAGTTCGCCGGATGCAGGCGGTGACACAAACTTTATTGTTGAAGCTAAATCTTTTGATCTAAGTGAACTGGTAAAATCTGCAGTAAGCAGCCAAGAGGTCATGGATGCAATTTTCGCCGCAATTGTGCCATCATTAACGGTTGTGTTTAACAAAATGCTCTAACCAATCAGTGATAAACTCAATGATCAGTGACAAACTTAAATGAAAAGCACGAAAATCAAAAGAAAACGGTGGCAAATCTAGAACCTAAGAATCGTTAATAACGCACCAAGCTCAATGAAGCTGATGAGAGAATAGATTCCTTAGAAAGAAGTCTCGACGATCTGGAGCAATATGGAAGAAGAACCTCCATTCGCTTCCACAGGGTTTTGCTTTATCCCTCTGGGGATTCCAACTCCCCAAGTCCTGTCTAATAAATCGTCTGGTAACCCTCAAGGTTCAAACCCAGGACACAATACTAATACTAAAGACAAGGCAGATACTGACAAAATAGCCCTGGATATCTGCAATAATCTGATGAAGGTCACCCCTCCCATATCTGTAGACGACATACAGAGGTCCCACACAATAGATCTGGTGCGTGGTGGCTACGGACAGATTCTGTGTTAATTCAAGTGCTGGAAAACTAAAACTAGGGTTTTTATGGCGAAGTCGAACCTTAAACATCACATGCTCACTGGGTTCAAAGTCTTTGTAACGAAAGACCTAACAAGAAAACGACAGTTCATGGTCCAACATCAGGACCAAGATAGGAAAGATAAAAAGATCGAAAGTTTCTGGACCTCAGATGGTCGAATTCTGTATAAAAACAATCCAAAAGACAGAGTGTGATCTATTAGATCAAAATGTGACATTTACTATTTGCTTCCGGATCCGACGGACGAGATAGTGGAAAACGCGTGGAGTAGGGGCAACCCACAGCTAAATCAGCGGCGGCGAAAGCTAGTGGTATGGACTAAAATTGATGTAATCATTACTTGTTATTAAGGCGAGACTATCTTAGTCACTTTCTCACCATTTGTCAACAAAGATTATCTCCCCTTATGTATCAATGTCACTTACCTATCATATCCATTGTCATGTTATAATCCATCTAAATTATATTAGAACCGATGATTAGCTTATCTATTGTATACACTAGTACATGTACATAAGTACTCTCTAAATAAAAAATACTCCTAAATTTCAATAAGCCCTTCGTATGTACACTTCATGTATAATCCTTTGTGTTTTATGCACAACCAATGCTCTAAATAAAAATACCCCTACATTTCAATAAACCCTTCGTATGTACACTTCATCACGGTGTCAATGGTATACGCATCATTTTTCCGTATACCGTCGATAGTTTATCATCCTGCGCGCAGCACCGTATCATTTTAGACAAAACAAACACTTAAACACAACATGGATGATGGAAAACGGCCTGAAAATCACACTTTTGAAGTAAGTGTATTCATAGAAGTGTGTCTACGGAATATTATAATCATTGAAACTTATGTCTTCACCTAGCTTTTATCAAAGACTTGTACGATTTCTTTGTTTCAATGAAAACAGCTAGTGCTGGCTTGAGGAAAATGGTCATTTGGAAAACTTTTAAAATGAGAAAAATATGTTGTCAATCAAAATATTTATTTGATATAATATTTATACACAGCATATTGCACACAAATTTAAGCTGTTGGGCCTCTATTGTTTTTTATTTACGTTAATGATATTGCTGAAAACTAACTCTCTATTACTCGTCTTTTTGCAGACGACAGCTCTTTAGCTGTTTCTTCAAAAAATATCGGCTTCATCGAAACAACTTTAAATCGTGACCTTAATATCATTAATGAATGGTCTAATCAATGGCTTATGAGTTTCAATCCCAATAAAACTGAAGTTATGTTTTTCTCTTCAAACACAAATCCTAAGCCAATATTATTCTTTAATAACAACCGTCTTGACTTTGTTGATCATCATAAACATTTAGGCTTGATAATTTCTCATGATCTCAAATGGCATGAACATATCGAAAAAATAATGTTATCAACGTCAAAAGTTTTAAGTACAATGCGTTTATTTAAATTAAAACTTAAACGATCTACTCTGAATAAAATATACAAGCAGTCACTTGAATAATTGCAATACGAAGCCGCGCGCGTCGTTACTGGGTTAACTAGGTCTGTATCGATAAATTCGTTGATTAAAGAAGTCGGCTGGGTATCTCTTTCAGTCAGACGTAAAATTCAAAAGTTAGTCACTGTTTACAAAGCCAAAAATGGCCTTGTCCCTCATTACTGTTTCAGAAACATCAAACCTTCAACTTCGAAGTAATAACACTTATGCAACTTTAGCTCGTCGTACTGAAACGTATAATAGATCTTTCTTACCTTCTGCAACTGAACTTTGTAATTCACTTGAAACTAGTATTCGTAATACGGAATCAATAAACATATTTAAAACAAGAATGAGGAAATGTTCAAAGCTCCTATTGTACCTTAACATTTTTTCAAAGATAATAGATTATATTCAGTTTTACACTCATGTAGAAGAAACGATTGCAGTGACCTAAATAGTGACCTAGTCAAAAATCATCTTAGTGAAAATACCACATGTCATTGCGGAAATGCAGTGCGAATGCTGAGCATTTCTTCTTTAAGTGCCCGAGTTATCATACGCAAAGAATAACACTATTTACAGAAACTAGGACGTTCCACCCACTTAATACAAATCTACTGTTACTAGGTAGTGATGGCCTAGCACCGAAAGATGATAAAGTTACATTTACTGCTGTCCATAAATTTATTAAAAATACAAATCGATTTACTTATACCTAAACATTAAACCTTTATTTTAATCAGTTTTACATGTATTTAGCACATTATATAAGTAGCAATTACAAATACCCTGTACCCAATATAAAGTAAATGCACATAACAGCCTTAACGAAACCCCTTACATTAAGGGGTGGGGGTAGGTGAAACTCAATTCTTGAATTATCCATATTTTTCTATCTGTTCGATTACTTTATTGTATATTGTTAAAATCGTTTCTTACGATTCATTCCATCAGCAATTATACATGATATACACTATGTTTATGTTATATGCCATTTAGTACTGAATATAGTTCTTTCGTTTCATTTTCTACCGGGGAGGGCCTACCGCTAATGTTGTAATAATTTGGGCCCAACCCGTTTGCTTTTGCTGTTTCAGAATACATATGAAATTTGCATCTGTATTGTATATACATGTATATAGCAATAAAATATGATTAAATTAAAGAATAGCAAATTATCTCTCATTGACCTTAATTCCTCATTAAGCCGGTGATTTTCGTATTTTAGAGTCAAATAGTTTTTACAAACGCTGCCATTTTGGATTTTGATTTTGCTTTCTCTCTTCTCTTTCTCTCTCGTTTTGTCAGGTTGGTCTTGTTTTTGCTTAAGAGTGTCACAAAAGTTTGAATCATAATTGCGACTTGCTTTTATTTCATTTAACTTGCGCCGTTGCTCATTCAAATCGGATTCCAAGCTAGATATTCGTCTATCCAAAGACCCTACTTTTTCGTCAATGCGCGTCACCCGTGTTTCAATATTGTCTAATTTTCTCAACCGTTGATCCATTGATTCCAGCTTATCCAGTATCATTTGGTTATAACTAGGGGGTACTGGTGTATTGTGTATTGGCTGTTGAGCAGGTGTTGTGAACAAATAATGTGAAGGCTCGTGAAACGACTGGTTTTGAAAACTACTGTTCATCCCCGGGCTATTATTCATTACATACCCATTGTTCATGTTTAAATTTTGGGGAATACAGTTAATATTTGCCTGACGTGTATTAGCGTTCATTAGTTGTTGTACATATCCCTGTTGAGACATTTTAGTATTGGGTGAAACGTCGCAAATCGTTTTACCTCGTGAGTTTCGCTCAGTTGGTTTGGTGATATTTGCGAAACAGATTTCTTTTGTGATCTTGAACGTCCAGCATTCCTCTTCTCTGACGTTTTACCCCTTTAAATCCTACGCATAATATAAATCCATGTGCTTGTTTGCTTATTGACTATAAAAATCACTGTTTTAATCCATCATAAACATCATAATTTCAGTTACTTTATATTTTTCTCACAGTTTAAATTTTTCTAACCATTATTTTACGCATGCGCACTTAAACAATTGTAGTCATGGCTGTTTGATCCGAATCATCAAAGAAGGTGCCGACACTTAAATGACTTTCACATTTTTTTAAGCGTTCATAAGTGAAAAACAAATGTGGAAATTAAATACACATATTTGACACAAATTATATTGTTGGATAATTATCGGATCAATTACAATAAAAGCTGTGATAATTAACATATAATTATTACGTTATTAAAACAGCTAGCTGTAAATGTGTAAGTAAAATCTAGACACAAACGCAATATATGATGAGAACTGAAGACTAATTTGTACAAACAGAAATTTAAAGAATAAAAAAACGACAATTTCATTCCGAGAAAATAAAACGTGCTTCTTGATGCATTGGGACATATGATAAGGTAAGCAACTTTGTAGAAGTTACAGCACCGAATAAATCTAGAGGCAGAAATTTCAACTAGAGAAATATCAAAGGTATTAAACAAAAGCCCGAAAGCAAATTTGTTTTTAAGTAAAAAAATGTAAAGAAATCAAAAAGTAATTTTAAAGCAGACAGGATACCCATTTATAACATTTGTCCAAAACAGGTTTTATTACAATTATCAATATTAAGATCTTTATTGATACATGCCAAAGAGCTATGCTCTTGTCACATGAATACTTATTGACAAGTCACCAGCCATGCAATTTAAACGCTAATTTTGAAGCAAGTCGTGATTATTTACCTCCATTCAATTGTCAAAGAGTTACACTTTTTTTCAGTCGGCAGTTCATCATCAGACAAGACGCGCTATTTAGAAGTTATCTTAAACCTCGATCTCCAATTAGTAGATGTATGGTTAGAACTTGAATCCTAATAAAACCGAAGTATTGCTTTCCTCATTATTTACAAACGGCACGACAAATCTATGTTTTAACAATTCATTGATTTTGTAAATCGTTATAAACACGTATGTCTTACATTTTCAATGCATTTAAAATGTTACCAACATATTGGTCAAATTATTTTATCATAATATTAGACACCATGCGCGCATTAAAATGTAATCTTTAGTATACGACGATTGCTCAAATCTACATCTTATACACTCTTCCAATATTAGTGTAGGTCATGCCTCCGTCGTGTGGGACCGATGCACTATATGAAAACAATTATTCGAACAATTACATTTTGAAGCAGCCAGCGCAGTTACGGGTTTTACAAGATCGGTTTCAATAAATTTCCTTGTTCAAGAAGATGGTTGGTTTGCCTTTCAGATAGGCGTACAATACAGTAATTAGTGACGATATATAATGCCAAAAATGGTCTACCTCTACAACACCTAGAAAATGTTCGTTAGTTTTCAGAAACAACAAATTATTCACTAGGAATCAATTATAATTAAACGACAAAAGCCAGGCACACCGAAACTTAAAATACGTTATTCATACCATTCTACTGAATGAATGAATACACTTCACATAATACACCGAAATTAACGATTGGATATTTTCAAATTAAGATTGTGAGAACATTTAAGCCCCTAAAGTACCTAAACACGCTTTGTTTGGTATGAGATATTGTCAGTTTTATATGCTTGTTTAAGAAATAATTGTAAAAATCTATAGGCTGAACTTTTTACAAACCATTTAAGTTAAATTTGACATGCCACTCTAGTTTAAGTGCTAGAGGGCGTGGACAGTAGCTTGTACTTCCGGTACTGTCTATAAACATGTTCATATAAACTGATCGTGCCGTTTTTTGCCGTTTTTGACTTTTATTTAGGGATTATGTTTCTTTTTTTAGGAGGATGCTAAACGCTTTTTATTTTATTGTCCATTATTTAAACTTCAAAGCGTTATTTCCTGTGCTGAAACTAGAACTTTTTATCCACTGAATGTCGATATTTTACTGAGTAGTAGCAATTTCTTTACATTTTAGATATAATTAAAATTATATATTTACTACGGTTCATAAAAGGTAATAAATATGTTATGATATCTCTTTAAAGTTATATCATTTCTGATAAATAAAATATGTATGTATTACTTATTTTATTTTATTTATTTTTTGTTGGGTGTGGCAGGGGGAGAACGGATCGCTCATGACCAAATTTGGCCCAGCCCCTTTGCTATTTATTATTTCGAAAACCTGTTGTTAAGTATGTATTTACATGTATATTTTAGCAATAAAATATTATTTAATGAAACCTAAGTTCAACGGTAATGTATTCCAATAAAAATGTTTCAAGGAGAAAGATGTGAGATTATTGCTTACAGCTCTAAGTATACCAATGTGCATGCTTAATATATTCATGTCATAATAGTGTATGAATGTTATACAAAGCAGCCTTATAAAAAAGCTAAATGATTTTTTACAGAATAAATGGTTTAATGATTATCATAGTGATTATTTTTTTTTAAATATACATCACATTAAACACAATTTGAATAATACTCAGATCTGCGCTCTCTGATAATTAATCAAATGATCAACATAGCATATCAATATAGTTATATTGCGTGTCTACAAAAATCAATTTATACAGGTGCAATACTTTAAACAGCACATATTGGATCGCCATTATTGGCATATGCCAAGCGAACTTTACAATACACGCCGGAGACCAGGCTATAATAATGCACAGCAAATCATTTTTACAAACTTTAAAATTCTTTAATGTAAAGCGTATTGGCGTCAGTTTGCATGCATTGTATTTTGACATTAAGTAATAATTTGTCTTGTCTTGTTGAACTTGCGTGACATTATCAATTCACTCAGATTGTTTGCATTAGCTAGATACCCTCGGATTAATAATACTAGCCTGTGTCTATCTGCGGCAATTCTACTGGTCGCTTTTAATATTTAACACAATAACTAATTCACTTGTCAAATTTACAAATAATCAGCATCTTCAAGTGTTAAACATATATAACACTTTGCTAATTTACTAATATATCATCCTAATCTTGAATTATGTTTGCAAATGACTTTTTAGTGTGTATAAATATCAATTGAAATATTCCTATTTTTACGTCATTTTTGCACTAGAGTTCTTTACTTGGCCACATAAAATTTTGCCGACTGCCAGGTCTTGTCAAAGCGCATCAAAAGACCTACAATTTGTTACAATGTATAAAACAATAAGTATTAATTCTCATACGACACTGTAATTTCTGCTCGTTCCATATCTAAAATAGTTATCTGTAATATCAATATATCGTCGTTCTAAATGCCATTGTAATTTAAAGCTAGAACGTAATTAGATTTCGTTTACCAAATAATTTATCTTATCACTTTAGTAGTATCAAGATAAAACCGTCAGCTGCCTAGCTGCAGGTTATGTCCATTTCTTTAATGAATTTCAGATTGTTTCAAAATCTGATAACCACAGGACCGGGTTATTCAAAACATTGGTTAAAATTAACCAATGGATAGCTTATCCACTGGTTAAATCCTTAACCAACGGCCTGCTATCTAGTGTTCGACAGTTGGATAGTACCCTGGCTACCTAACCAGTGGATTGTGTATTTATCCACAAGTTAAGTACCACAATGCAGCAGGGCCGGTTAGTGATACTGGAAACAAAATGGCAGATTTATTGATGAATAATAAATTTATTAGAATTAGGAAGCTCCCAAAGAATTAATTTTGCAGGTTTTGTGCTTCCATGTTTTTTGTATATTAACAAAAAGTATATCAAAGGCCTTAAAGTATCGTTAGATATATTTTTTTCCTCAGACACACATAAGAAAAAAAATCAATTTTTTTTTATCAAATTTTGAATTGAAATTACTTTCATTAGATGGGTAATGTTCAAACTAAGAAAAAGAATACCGACACTTGTATGTTTTATTAAAGAATAAGAAAGTTTTGACTGTTAAAATGAATTTTCTACAACAACAATTAAAGGGTTCCATAAGCACTTTTTTAGAAATTCTCAATTTATTCCTATACATTTCATATGAAATACTCTAGTTTACAAAAAAATAAACATACATTTATAAGAAAATCTGGTTTTAAACAAGTTTTAATGATTTAATTGTTTTTATGATGATTGCTAACCACTGGTTAAGGACATTATCCGGTGGTCATAGGACTGGTAAAAGTTAACCACTGGATAACGCATTGTATGCGTTAGATAACTTTTGAACAACATAATTTATCCAACAGACAATTTTAGCCAGTGGATAATGATTTTATCCGTTGGTTATTATTAATAACTAACCAATGTTTTGAACAACCCGGTCCAGAGGATATCGTAACAAAGGTTTGTGATATATCATTGATGTGTTTGAGCTTCTTAGTTAGAAAAATCACTGTAATTTATTATGCTTTAAAGTTCAAAAAAGGACAAAATTTTATGTTTGAATAAATGTAGGTGTTCTGTGGTATGGCAACATGAAAACTTCAAGAACTTACTTCGTCTATGACAAGACGTCATTTTCACAGTTTTAAAAAGTTTGTTTAAAGATGTCTTGGAACACTGTTCTTAATTCAGATAAACATTAATAAAGTGAACTGTTTGAAATTGCCGAGAAACTTCATTTTGGTCGCTTGCAACCAAGTAGGTTCCCATCGAAGTGTTCATTTAGGAAATAGACCTTTGTTTTGCAACTGAGTGATATGTGCTTTAATATAGCATTGTGGAGTTCAGATGCGCAGTAATATAATAACGAATGCCATAGACCTAAGTGATTAATTACAAACATCTGAACGACATACCGTGATATATGTATAACACAGAATGCTCAAGATTTCCATTCTGAAAGGCACTCCACTGAGGTCCGACAGGCAATTTTGTGTCCAAAAATACGTAAACATATTTCTACACAAATCACAATATTATGACTAAAATGACAATAATTTACAATATAATCAACCCTTTAACAACTATTATGCAAGAAAATGCATTGTTCATTCCAAAACGTATCACGTGACAGTCAATTTTAGTCAGAATTTACAGATTTGCAAAGGGCGTAGAAACGCCTTTTCCTCGAAATTGGAGAAACTATCTATTTCAAACGAATTGCCAAGCCATAAAATATCACTGATTCTGTTTAAATGTCTTTCACACTCAGGTAACAAAAAGTTATCAGTTTCTGAAAATTTAACTTTATCTAAGTTAAATTTGTTTTCGCCTCATAATTTCTAATACCAACGTTCTTTAAAGGTTATTCTATTCAGTTGAATAAAACTGTCGTGAACTGCCATCTTTTGCATTATCATTTTGAGAAAAACAAATTTTGAAAACGTTGATAAAGTCTTTTGTGTTTATTTTATTTTGTTATATATTTTTCCAAGAGAAATACAATGTATTTTTAGTGACATTAAAAAGTGTTTTTTAATTGTTTTGCAACATTAAAATATCGATTTTTACGCTTTTTGCAAACGCCGTTTGACGCTGAATTGTGACGTCACTTTAACAACACTTCAAACGACTTTACAGCGTTAATTAGTGAATTAAAGATATTGGTGATCGATTTTATTTTCTTAGTTAGACCATTTTCTATCATTCTAGATAGTTTTAGAGCAAAAGTCAACATTATTTTCTTATTTATCAGATAGTTTTGACAAATTGGGGCCGTCAATCTATCGGTTTGGTGAAATAGGAACGGCGAGTGTATCTGCTTTGAAATATATCAACTTTCCGGTCTTCTTTGTTTATATAAGGGTATCCTCCGATAGGGTTAGAATTTATGTTAAATGAAGAAAACCTGATAATGCTCAGAATATACTTTATTACAGTTGCAGTATCTACATCAAGCCAAATAAAGCTATTAAATTAAAAGTATTGTTCATCGATATGCAAGATAAAGGTATACAGGTGTGATTTTAATTATTTCAAAATAGTGTGATGTTCGTTCTTACAGAAAAATGTAAATGCTAATTTTCACCATTTTTCCACGAAGGTTGTGAAACATATTTGTCTTAATCATTTTTTATGTTCCATTTATACATTTAGATAAAAAGGTGCAATTAAGAACATAGAACACTACAAACACATTTGACTTTATATGCTAAATGAAAGCTAAGTAGAAATACGTCATATATTAAGATTAACAATATAGTTCATAGTTTGTAGTCGCAATATGTTGTATTTAATATATATCTGGACGTACACGTGATATCCTTTTAGGGCGAGACGTAGGTTTCATTGATACTGGTTGTCGTTTTGCATTAACAATTGCATAGATGATAACGCCGATAGTCAGCGTTCCCACCATTCCCCCAGCTCCAAACCCGGCTGCTTTCATCATATTCGTTTTCTCTGGTACTGGTCTCTTCTTTATGATATACATTTTCTTTCCTTTCACCATGCAAAAACAGCTAGCATAACCAGTTTTAACCATTTTTTTCTGAAAATATGAAGAATAAAATGAAATGAAAATCGTTATCTTATGTAAACTAAAGAAATATGTTTAAGCTTACTGATGGTATGACTTATATTCTACACAGAATTATAAAGACACCAATTAAATTATTTCCTAGCTGTAGTTTGCTGGATTACAGCGTCTTCTTTATCAATTCAACTATTTTGTGTATACAGCGCATACAATATCATCAAGGTTTACTTTATTATCGCTCTGCGGATTCACGGAAGACGAAAGTAAAGGAGAAAATTGAAGATTCGATTTTATTGAATCTGTTCATGAACGGTAATGTAAGGTACATCATTCTTTACTCCCAGTAGTCATACTGATATTGAAATAATTCTTAATACCATATAAATACATTATCAAATCATAAGATATTTTTCTTAAGCAAGTCATATCAAACAGATTTTAAGTTGACCGGCAATACCACGTCAAGTAAGAATATTCTCGATTTGAGCTGAACAGTGATACTCCGCCCAGACATATCATACTGACATCATCTAGACTGAAGATACTCCGTCAAGTATATTTGTAATTATCCTTACACTGACATCAAGATTAGTATGTGAAACAACAACAACAACAACAACAGACAAATTGGAAATTACTTTACAGTTTGTATCAAAACCGGATAGGTGGACCGATCGCCGACATGACTAAATATATCATCAAAAGAATATATATATCCAAATACATATAAAAAATTGTTAAAATCGGCGTAAAAACTAACCACTTAAACCGACCAAACATTATACTAACATCAATCTATATTATATTCATCTATATTTTCTTGCATATTAGACTTGGGTTTCCATCCATTAGTTTTATACATGCTAGAAATATCGACTGGTATGGGAAAGCATTATTGGTTGAATATTCACTAAAATATCTTATTTGTCTTTGCTGTGATCTGAATATCCATCCCTCAGACAATCCATGGTCCTCGTTTGTGCAAAATCGGCAGGGTACTCTCGTCAATATTTAAGTTAAATTTACGACCTTTCACAAAGACGGCAATTGATTGCATTCATATGCGTTTAACAGCTTCAGAAAATTTGTTGGTATTTCAAAGTCCTACGATTAGAAAATTATTTTGCTATCACTTGAATAAGTTATTAATTTTGATGTCATGTTTATGACTTTTCTCCATGTGAGTGTGTAAGATACATGCATACTAAGATATTGACCGAGGCAATATTGCTTTCTTTTTATGATGTCTATAAATAACTTTTAGTAGGAAGCGACTCCCTTCTAAGAATACATTGTCAATTAATGTAAATTCTACAAATGTGTAGTAACATGTTCAGCAAAGAAATCGCACGACATTGTATTAATAATATCATTTTCATCATTTTAAGTCTGCTCAGAAAGTGAACTTACTGTTATTTCTAACATAAGGAAAATTCCAATTTAATTTGCTTCTGACTTTTTCATGATAATTTTACTGACGCCCGTAGTGCAGCGGTTATCTTTTCGCTTAGGATGTGAGAGATCTTGAGTTCGAGTCCAATTTGTCACATTCATTCAACGCACAAAGACACAAATAAAATGCGTGAAATTTTATCTGCAAGTTTTGAAATTACGAAATTAGAAAGACGAACGTAACTGTAAGTTGTCAGGTCCTTTTGTGGTATTCAAGAATATGCTCTTTAATTGCAAAATGTTACATTTAAATCAATGAGGAAAGGCATTTCAAAGTTTTTCATATGATATGCAATTCAATAAAGTAAAGTACTCACAGCGTGTTCTTTAGCTAAAATAGAATTAAAAATTAAATTTTAACGATACTTAAACATGTAGGGATGCAAGAGAATAACAAAATTAGGAATATACATATATCAATGTTTATAGTGGTTTAACACATACAGATTCTTGTTGTTTTCGAATTTTTTAAATTACATTTATGAGCAAAATTTTTGTCTCGTAGATGGTTCAATCTAGCACAAGACACTATTTATCCACATAAGAAAATCGATTAATAGTCATTTCTCTTGATCTGCTTTGCTGTTAAATTATGTCATACTTTGCACAATTATATAAAAACTCACATGGATTGTAAATATTCTTACATTTTATTGTAAACTACAAATACATGTACACATTTCTTAAAACGTATTTGACTATTTTAATGTCATAGAAACCCCATTGCATGTATTAAGCCCTATATTTTTATGTAAGCTTTTCTATGAATAGATAAATATCACAATTCAGTTTATATATTAGGATTTGCGGTGCGAATAAGTTCGCTAGGCAAGTACATTTATAAATGGGAGCTACGAGAATTAATAGGGAACTATATTCTTATGCTTATTCTAAATAATTAATAGACTGTGTAATAGATAATTCGTAGAAGCATATCCCTTTATTTACTTCTAAATAATTGACAGGCCGTTATATTTTTTCCTTTTCCCAGTGTATTCTGAGTATTGTTATTACAGTGATCATTGATATATTTTATTTTTCGAAAATAGCTTACCTTTTGTCTTGTCACAATTATCTAAAAACAACACACATAAATTAATGTAATGTATTTTGTAATGACAGTCTACAGAAATAATAACTTCAATGTATTACCGTTTGACCTAACATGTCATTGATTTATAAAGGTCTAGTGAACAATCTTATTTAACATTTCAGTGCAATTTACGCACACAAACAAACGCAATCATTAAAAAAAATCAGAATCAGTATTCGTTCTAAGAGACTAACCTGTGTGAGATAAGTTAGACGAAAATACTGGAAGACTTGAAGTCTTTGAAACTGTTTGGAATTTCATTACACCATCCGTCAGTTTTGAGGAAGTTGTTTTTACAGCAGACAAAGAAGTTGCCGAGACAGAAGTCGTGGTTGTTTCTGTTAATGATAATAGGTCAGGTAAAAAAGATAAAGACAAGTTTAAAACATAAAGTATGTTGATATCTTCGTATAATGTAAATGTGTGTCAGGTTTTTGTCAGCTAACAACTGTTTTACTAGGTCTGATAACTTATAAAAATATTTTTACTTATTTATATTATCCACCAGTTCACCAGCTTTTTTTATCTGACATAAAAATCTTCGAGGCTTTATTAACCGCCGTATGAACACATCTGCGGATGTTTCTTAATTCAAAATTTTACTATTTCATGTTTAAATGTTGAATTCTGCTTAAGCTGGTGCTAGGGGCGTAGACGATAACTTGCATTTTCCAGTACCGTCCATAAACAGGCTCAATCAAACCGAGCCTGCAACATTCATTTTCAATTTTGTCGTGTTGGACTTTCTTTAGGGATTCTGTTTTTATCTATTTAATTGACATTCTATGACAACAAAATAATAATGACATTCATTTACATATTTATTAATTATTTAGATTATTTAGTAACATATTCTAATTGTATCACACTATAGCGGTATAACCTATAGCTGAAGATTCAGATGCCTGAGTTGTTAATTGCGAGGTTATTTTCTTAGAAGCCGTTTGGCTTGTCCTTCCACCATTCGTCGGGTTTGATGCAGAAATGAATGTAGCTGACGAAAGTTTCGTCGAGACCTTAGTTGATGTGGTTTCTTTTGTGGATATTTGTTAATGAGAGAAATTAAGAGGGTTATAAGATATACACTGTAAGTTCACAATTGCTAAAATAAAAGTATGGAAATACGTCAAATTATTTTGTTTAATATATTTAAAAATCATACCAGATAATAATTTACTATATCAGTCCGATCAAAATGAAAAGTCTTAGACATTACCTCTTAAATAATTTCATTAATATTCAACGGTTTCTGCCTTACCTTGATTTGTTTATCAATTTTCTAAAGATAATGCTATTCGAAAAGAATTGCTATTTTAACAATTTTTATAATATTATCGCGAAGCAAACTGTACCTGACGATTTAGAAACTGGTGTTGGAATTGTCGAGGTAACTGACATAGTTTGGGTTGTCTTGACACGATCGGACACTTTAGAAAGAGTAGTGGCAGTAGCTGATGAAGGTGTTGTAATTGTTGTTGACTCTGCTGTTGATACTAGATCATAAAAGAATACTATAGACAGTTAAAAAAAATAAATATTGTCTTGAAGCTAACAAATTGATTTAAAGTATCAGATTATTTTGGATATTTGTGGCATGGAGAAAGTTTAGGACCGTACCATATAAATTCATTACGATGTTAAATTCGTTAAGACTGAATAAAGAACCCTGAAATTGTTTTATTAATTAATATTCATCATACATGTCAAGGTTTAGTTATGGTGATTTAAATTTGATTTTTGAATAGAGCATCAAGAAGCTAAGGGATATGCTGGAAAACGCGACTAGCCTAACTTCATAGAATATATGTCAACTTCGCCTTAATAATTTGAAACCATTATTATTTTGTGCTTAAGTTTATTTGTTGCACATCTGTTTAGGAACATTATATATTTAAAAAAATCAAATTTAAAAATTTGAAATTCAACAGTTTTCTAACTTCTTTGATTTTTTAAATAATTATTTCACTCTCTTAAGATTATGCTATTCGGAAAGAAATGCTACTTTAACACATTTAATCATGCTATGGCGATGCAAACTGTACCTGACGATTTAGACGCCGATGTTGGTATTGTCGAGGTCATTGAAACAGTTTTGGTAGTACCTGTTGTTGGAATAGGTGTTGTCGAGACAGCATTTTTCGTTGGTACTGTTGTTGGTACTAGATCATAAAAGAACACTAAGGCAATAATTTTTGAATATTTTGCGTACATATAAAAAGCTAATAAAAAGTAAAAGATATCATTGGCAATGCAATGAGAAAGTTTAAGACACATCCATATACATCTTAATTCATTACGCGCTAAGGTTCATTAAAACTGAATAAAAAACCATGGAATTGTTTTATGAATTCAATGTTCATCTTATATATGCCTTTTTTTATTTAAATTTAGATTTAAAATGAGAGCATCAAGAAGCTAAGGGCTATGCTGGAAAACGCGTCAAGCCTAAATTCATCGAATACATGTCAACTTCGCCTTAATAATTTGATACCATTATTATGCTGTGCTTAAGTTTATTTGTTGCACATCTGTTTAAAAACAAAATATATTTAATAAATCAAATTACGAATAAATGTAACTATATCAGTTCAATCAAAATTAAAAGTGTTATACATGTCTTCTTAAATGATTACTTTGAAATTCAACGGTTTCTTAGTTACTTTGATTTTTTAAATGATTATTAAACTTTGTAAAGATTATGCTTTTCGGAAGGAAATGATACTTTAACTCATTTAATCATGCTAAAGCGATGCAAACTGTACCTGACGATTTAGACGCCGATGTTGGTATTGTCGATGTTATTGAAACAGTTTTGGTAGTGCCTGTTGTTGGAATAGGTGCTGTCGAGACAGTATTTTTTGTTGGTACTGTTGTTGGTACTAGATCATAAAAGAACACTAAAAACAATAATTTTGCATATTTTCCTTGCATATAAAAAGCTTATAAAAATGTAAAAGATATCATTGGCAATGCAATTCAATGTTCATCATATATGCCTTTGTTATTTAAATATTAGATTTAAAATAAGAACATCAAGAATCTAAGGGCTATGCTGGAAAACGCAGCAAGCCTAGCTTCTTCGATTACATGTCAACTTCGCCTTAATAATTTGATACATACCATTATTATGCTGTGCTTAAGTTTATTTGTTGCACATCTGTTTAAAAACAATATATATTTAAAAAATCAAATTTACAAATTTGAAATTCAACGGTTTCTTAACTACATGTACTTTGATTTTTTTTAAATAATGATTTAACTTTCTAAAGATTATTCTATTCGGAAAGAAATGCTACTTTAACACATTTAACCATGTTATAGCGATGCAAACTGTACCTGACGATTTAGACGCCGATGTTGGCATTGTCGAGGTCACTGAAACAGTTTTGGTAGTGCCTGTTGTTGGAATAGGTGCTGTCGAGACAGTATTTTTTGTTGGTACTGTTGTTGATACTAGATCATAAAAGAACACTAAAGACAATAATTTTTGCATTTTTTGCTTACATATAACAAGCTTATAAAACAGTATAAGATATCATTGGCAATGCAATGAGAAAGTTTAAGACAGATCCCTATACATGTAAATTCATTAGGAGCTTTATTTAATTAAAACTGAATTAAGAGCTAAGTAATTATTTTGTGAATTCAATGTTCATCATATATGCCTTTGTTATTTAAATTAGATTTAAAATAAGAACATCAAGAAGCTAAGGGCTATGCTGGAAAACGCGGCTAGCCTAGCGTCTTCGAATACATGTCAACTTCGCCTTAATAATTTGATACCATTATTATGCTATGCTTAAGTGTATTTGTTGCACATCTGTTTATAAACAATATTTATTTCAAAAATTAAATTACGATTAAAAGTAACTTTATCAGTTCGATCCAAATGAAAATTGTAAGACATTTGTTCTAAAATGATTACTTTGAAATTCAACGGTTTCTTAATTGCCTTGATTTTTTTAAATAATTATTTCACTATCTAAAGATTATGCTATTCGGAAAGGAATGCTCTATTAACACATTTAATCATGTTATAGCGATGCAAACTGTACCTGACGATTTAGACGCCGGTGTTGGTATTGTCGTTGTTATTGACACAGTTTTGGTAGTGCCTGTTGTTGGAATAGGTGTTGTCGAGACAGTATTTTTTGTTGGTACTGTTGTTGATACAAGATCATAAAAGAACACTAAAGACAATAATGTTTGCATTTTTGCTTACATACAATAAGCTTATAAAAAAGTATGAGATATGGCAATGCAATGAGAATGTTTAAGACAGATCCCTATACATGTAAATTTATTACGAGCTCAGTTTCATTAAAACTGAATTAAGGGCTAAGTAATTATTTTATGAATACAATGTTCATCATATATGCCTTTGTTATTTAAATTAGATTTAAAATTAGAACATCAAGAAGCTAAGGTTTATGCTGGAAAACGCGGCTAGCCTAGCTTCTTCGAATACATGTCAACTTCGCCTTAATAATTTGATACCATTAGTATGCTGTGCTTAAAGGGACACCACTGAGGTTTTTAGACATGATGAGACTGAAAATATTTTTTCCAGATATATGTTACATTTAATGTAGGTTTAGACCACTAATCTTTGTGCAAAATTTCAGATCATTCGCGCACTTGGTTTTTCCAGAATAATTATTCAAATTGTAAAGAAATGACCCAAAATGAAAAGAGTTTAAACTCATTTCACTCAAATCAGGTTTAGAAAATCATAAAAAGACGATTTTCAATTTATTTCAAAGTATATTTTTTAACTATTTTTTCATATATTTCTGTTTAAAGTGTCCCAGATCATTTATGTAAGAAATTTAAATTTATGTCTTTTAGGCTTTTAAACCTCAGTGATGTCCCTTTAAGTGTATTTGTTGCACATCTGTTTAAAACAATATATATTTAAAAAATAAAATTACGAATAAAAGTAATTTGATCAGATCGATCAAAATTAAAAATGTTAGACATGTCTTCTTAAATGATTATTTTGAAATTTAACGATTTCTTAATTTTTTGATTTTTTAAATAATTATTTCACTTTTAAAGATAATGTTATTCGGAAAGAAATGCTACTTTAACACAATCATGCTATGGCGATGCAAACTGTACCTGACGATTTAGACGCCGATGTTGGTATTGTCACTGGAACAGTTTTGGTAGTGCCTGTTGTTGGAATAGGTGTTGTCGAGACAGTATTTTTTGTTGGTACTGTTGTTGATACTAGATCATAAAAGAACACTAAAGACAAGAATTTTTGCATTTTTGCTTACATGTCACAAGCTAATAAAAATGTTTAAGATATCATTGGCAATGCAATTAGAAAATTTAAGACAGATCCTTATACATGTAAATTCATTAGGAGCTTAATGTCATTAAAACTAAATTTAGAGCTTAGTGATTATTTTATGAATTCAATGTTCATCATATATGCCTTTGTTATTTAAATTAGATTTAAAATAAGAACATCAAGAAGCTAAGGGCTATGCTGGAAAACGCGGCTAGCCTAGCTTCTTCGAATACATATCAACTTCGCCTTAATAATTTGATACCATTATTACGCTGTGCTTAAGTGTATTTGTTGCACATCTATTTTCAACAATAGTTTGTGTTGACTGAGCAGAGCGGATATCATTTGACGTTTTTTTTAACATTAAAGCTGGAAATTATGATATCGATTCATAATATTTTTTCTTCAAAAATGTTCGGAATCTTATAAAAACAAATCTTCAATATCATTCTTATTAAAAGTGTTTTCCATAAAGTATTGTTTAGAAAAAAAGAAGATAACATTCAGTTAACAATCCACACATGCAAAATGATTGTTTCTTCTCAAAATTTATGAAAAATGTATAAAAATGTTACCCTACTCCACCCGTTTTTGCACGTGTTTGACCATTTTCTTTATTAGAGAGCCTAATTTAAAAAAAATCCCTAAAATTTAACAAAATAAGGAATTGTTTCGCTAATATTTTTCAAAGGTCTATTAGTTGATCTAGTAAAATATGAAACCCTTTTCATGCTTTTGTGTGTAGTTTTGTTTTTATTAGACTTTGAAAATATCAGAAGCCATATGTGTTATTAGATGTAGATCTATCTAGTCAATAAATACATATATTAATTATAATTAAACATTTTTTTTCTTTTTTCTTTCAACATGGATCTGAAAGAAACATGAATAATGTTTAAGAAAAAAAATGTTGACGCGTCTTAATTTTGAACCAAATATGCATTAACTTTCTAGCTTATTTGAATACTCTTCAAAACGGATATAATGCACTAAAATGGTCAAACGTTAAGAGACATATATCTTTGAAGAGTGTTTTGTAAATGTGGCTCTGTGCCGTTTATATTTATACATATATAAGTCTTTATATCTGGTAAAAAAGTGGATTTTTTTTAAGGACAGTTACAGCTTTCATCACCAGTCACAACATTACAAAAACGGCGATTGTCATATTTAAGAAACATTTTCATTAATTGCCAAGCACACTTAGCTCAAAACTTCCTGTCCTTAGATAAAAGCAAATGGGATATCCAACTAGCAGGTATTCGGCTAACTTTCAAGTGATTCCTCAGAATCATATGAGTGGACTCTTCTGATATCACTGCGATATATGTTATTTAGGAAAATGAGTATGTAATTGGCATCTTGATCAATGATGAACTAGACTTTGTGAGCTTCTTTTCAGTAACTATGAAGCGTCGTTCTGCGAAACTTAATTGACTCGTGCCCATTTAAATATATGCAGCCACTTCAATACAGTTGCATAAAATGCTTAATTATTGACATAAATATTACCGATTATAGCTGGTTTTCAAAATATTACTTTAACTTTTATACAAGCTCGTTTTTAAGCCCCTTATACAGAGCGTTAACCGGCCATACCTTACGATCGGTTGACTACACATATGATTTGAAAACAGATGCGCTACTTTATATTGCATTTCATATTGACCAATCCTCGTACAACTAAATAATCTGTTAAACTTGACATTTGAATTAGGCAATAACTTTCAAGAATTCCAGCCGTATTATTGCACAGAGATTATTTCTGTTATTATTGTTCAAGAAATTCCTGTCAATTTAATTAAATTTTTTCCAGATAAATTGTATAACTTTTGTCTTGATTATGATTCAATAAAACAACCGCATAATGATATAACATTATACATCCCGATTATATAAATATAGTTTAACTGTTTAAGTACGTGTATAAACCATGCAATGTTTAAAAAGATATGACGAAAAAATAAACATCGTGATTTAGAGTCAGGGCAAACATTTGTTTGTTTATTATTTGATAGTTTGCATGTAACCATTTTTCACATGTGACTAGGAACACGTTCCAAAATAATCATAGCGCTATGTTTTAGACAGTGCCATAAATATTTGTTAATATCTGGAAAGAAGTGATCCCTTGAAAGAATAAAAAACAGCAAAATAACATGAAAATTATAGACTCAGTTTGATTGAGTCTGTACATGAGAAATCATGAAAACGTACACCATCCCTAACTCCTCCTAGCACCGGCTTGAGTGGTACTCAATTTAAAACACCTTAAAGTGCTGGAAGGCTAGAAAAATAAACAACACTGAAGTGAAGTACACATGATTGGCATATACTTGTCAACATAGAACTGCGTGTGTCCTGATCGAATTGATTGTCTTTAAATACATGGCGATAATATAAATGATCAAAAAGTTTCGTTAAAGTTTACACTTTTGATAATACCTGTATCGCAAAGATCGCCGGAAAACCCTGGTTGGCATTTGCACACAGCTATTGTGTTGGTTGTTGACACACATCGTCCTCCGTTTAAACAATGTTTCTTGCTACATGGACTGAATTCTGTACATAGTGTCATTTATAGTATATAATTATGATATACAATTTTTTTTTTACACAATGAAAGTTGATTTTTGTTGAGTTTGTGATCTTTTAAATTCGCCCTCACTTATTGATATTTGCTATTATGTTTTGTATTAAGATAGAAATGGTCACAGGGCAATGGTAAAGACTTATTAAGCATGTTATACGAGATACTGAAATGTGATTAGTGAAATCTTTTTGTTATTGAAAAAGTTGTCTCTTGTACAATAAATCATTATACGTTAATATGTTTATTGTGTTATAATCTTTTCAAGATTTTATCACGAATCAACAACAGTCTTTTAAAATAATTTTATAAATTTATTGCTTACCTCTTGTTGTTGTAGTTATCACTTTTATAACATTTTCTTCGCCGCCAAATCTGTGAACAGAAACAAAGGTATAAGAAATAGGAAATAACAGTGAGTTTACTTGTCCATCTTTATATTCAATTGTTAAAATTGTTTTGAAATATTAAAGCAGCATGCCTCCAGATTTTCATGAAAATTTTGAAAATGTATTTAAAAGTAAACAAAGAAAGTAATTTACAAATTGCAAATGGCACTTACAATCCACGTTAATAACCAAAAAAGAGGTCATACATAAATGCCTCTTATTGCGTTAGTAACGCAATAAAATTATAATGATTGATACTGCAAAATCAATCATTAACCGCACATAAAATGAAAATAACTAATTAAATATTGAATATTTTTACTTTTCGTAAGATCTTTATACATTTTTCTAAAGATTGAATTTCTTGAAATATTTTCGCTCATCTGGAGGCGTGTAGCTTTAATGTTTGTTTATCAATATCTTCCTTACACAGCTTTGTACATAAAAATGCAAAAACCTTTTAGGTAAGTAACTCACCCAGCCGAAATACAGAGTGATTCTGTTTTTTCATCTCCACTTGTTCTGATAGCTACATTCGTCACACATTTATTGTCAATGTTTTCAGTAGTAAATACATGCGTTCCTGCTAGACCTTCTCCACATTCCTTTAATTGTTCACTTGATAAAAATATATAATTTTATATAATGCAATTTATATGTTCCATTCATTTCTGACTGGGTAATTATGACTTATCAAAGTTAAATTGATAAATGTTGACATGTTTCAGATAAAGATATTTATGAGTCCACCTCCATAACCTACGGGATTATAATTGTTTGAGGAGAAAAGAAATGACAGAAACAATTGTTGAATTGAAAATGATAAAATGACAGATAAAAAGACAGACAATATGAGAGCAAACCCTCATAATGGTGAACAATTTAGATATAGATTATTAATCAATCTCCCAACAGCATACAGTGAAATACGTTTAATTAAAGATCTCTGATATATTCCCATAAATATGTGCATATGTAAAATATACACATTGTGAATTTTACACACTAAATGTGTAATGTTGTGGAAATAGACCTATGCATGACTATACACCAAGACTGCAAGGGATATGTACTGCGGTATTCATAAATGTATCTATTTTTCAAGTAAATTATTATATCGTCGTTATAGAGTTGATTGTATATGAAATGAGGCATCACTGCACAGAAAAAGATAAATCATTACCAAATTCCAGACTTTTGGTCCGTAATAATTGGAATATGACACATAGAAGAAGTTTGACATAAAACACTGGATCCATTTGATAGACCTCCTGTAAATTTGTGTTCTGTCTGAAATTATATAATATTACCTTCTTCAACCATAAGTTCAAAGTAAAGCATAATATTTTATTTATATCTCTTACTCGTTCATTTTATTTTCTTCCATTTCTTCGAAACTTAATTAAAGATGAGATGACAAAGGTAAACTTATTTTTAAAAAAAAATGCAGTTTCATGTTCTCTAAACTATTACATGATTCATATCTACGTTTAGGTCTTATATGTAAGAGAAGAACAACGACCATAATAATGGTTTTTTTATATTATAATTAATATTTTTAGCAACAGACATCTATTCTGAAGTTCTTTGGTCTGAATTTAGGTGTTTTTCTATTTTTTCAGTTTCTTTATGATAAGCATGTATTAAAAGCGCGAGGGTAATAAATCTAATTTTTAAGACAAATATCTTACCAAAGGAACACCTTTATCTAAAAAACAAATAAAATATACAAAATAAAACCACATTCAAATGGAATTCACAACTATACTTATATTCAATTTACAATGTCTATGGTTCTTCCAATAACTCACAAAGTCTTTATTTAATTCTATATTCTCAAAAGATCTATCAGTATACATGCGTCTTGTCACACATTTAACACAATGGACACATTTTTACAACAAATAAATTTTCAAACTCATCCTAATAAATTATGTTTCATATTCAGGGCCGTTTAAATTAATTTAGTAATACATTACCTTGATCGTTAAATTCTACCTCGATGCATATTTCATCAACATTAATTCTGAAAACATTAACATAACGTTTTAAGTAAATAGTTTCAATGAAATCAGTAGATTTACAAAAATGTAAGAATAATGTTTATGATGAAACAGACAACATTAAAACTGCATGCTCCCAGATAAGCAAAACTATTTACAGAAAGCACACTGAACATTTTAAGAAAAGTAATATGAAACGTGTATGCAACTTTTGACTGATTTTGCAGTATCTATCACCATATTTCTACTGGGTGACCAGTGACTAACGAACTAAGGGCTATTATTCCGTATTATTGTCCATATTGGTAATTTTATTAGATTTTAGTGTCGTTTGCAATCTTTATATTACTTCCATTATTCATCTTTATTTCACTATTGAATTCTATTTTAAAATATTTCATGAAAATAGGCATAAATTTAGAGGCGTGCTGCTTTAAACTGATGGTGGTGTGATACAAGAAATATACATATCATATTCTAAATAACACAAAGGATATGGTAATAGTCTGCGTTCGTCCGTCCCACAACTTAAACTCGGATAATAACTGTTCCATTTCTGGTTATTGAGTAATTGCCCTTTGATTTTATAAATTATGAATTATTGCCTATTAGTTATATTTCATACTTAATCATTTTCTATGGTTATTTATTGTCCGGTATGTAACGTAAAAAGTATTTGAAATATCAATTTGAAAGTTCATAGCTGAAAAGATTTCATTTAGGAGGATTTCAATGATAACTTTACAATTATTTTTTGTCCGGAGCATTAATACTTTTTGTCATATTGATTTTCACTAGAATGACACTCATCAATAATTTTAGTTATTGTTATTTTCCTTTGATATTATCATGCTCATTATACAGAGCATAACTCGAAAAGAATTTGAGGTATCAACTTGGCTATTTGTTCAGAGATGGCTGCGCTTTGTGAACGTTACCATGCATTGTTGTTCTCTGTTCTCATTTTTAGCTCGTTTATTCGATAAGAATAAGTAGAGCTATTGTAGTCACCCGAGCGTCGGCGTCGGCGTAACCACTTATGTTAAAGTTTTTGTAATACCTCAAATATTTTCAAAGTCCATTGACATATGGTCCTTCGGGATCATTGATGCTAGCACTATTAAGTGTTGAGAATTGAGTACCGCTCAAGCCGGTGCTAGGGGTGTGAGGGATGTTGCACATATTTATTATCCCTCATGTACAGACTCAATCAAACCGAGTCTGCAATTCTTATGTAATTTTGTTGTGATTAATGCTTCCGAGGGATCACTTTGTTTCCAGATTTTTATACTTCACAACAGCAGGTGTCAAGTGCTGTGTGGCAGCTGTAAAAAGTTGCCCCGTACTTCACTTCAGTGTTGTTATATTTTTCTGGTCCTTCGGGATCATTGATGCAAGCACTATTAAGTGTTGAGAATTGAGTACCGCTCAAGCCGGTGCTAGGGGGCGTGAGGGATGTTGCACATATTCATTATCCCTCATGTACAGTCTAAAACAAACCGAGTCTGCAGTTTTCATGTAATTTTGTTGTAATTAATGCTTCCGAAGGATCTTTTTTTCCGGATCTTTATACTTCAAAACAGCAGGTGTCAAGTGCTGTGTGGCAGCTGTAAAAAGATGACCCGTACTTCATTTCAGTGTTATTATATTTTTCTGGTCCTTCGGGATCATTGATGCCAGCACTATTAAGTGTTGAGAATTGAGTACCGCTCAAGCCGGTGCTAGGGGGCGTGAGGGATGTTGCACATATTCATTATCCCTCATGTACAGACTCAATCAAACCGAGTCTGCAATTCTCTTGTAATTTTGTTGTGATAAATGCTTCCGAGGGATCACTTTGTTTCCAGATTTTTATACTTCACAACAGCAGGTGTCAAGTGCTGTGTGGCAGCTGTAAAAATTGCCCCGTACTTCACTTCAGTGTTGTTATATTTTTCTGGTCCTTCGGGATCATTGATGCCAGCACTATTAAATGTTGAGAATTGAGTACCACTCAAGGCGGTGCTAGGGGGCGTGAGGGATGTTGCACATATTCATTATCCCTCATGCACAGACTCAATCAAACAGAGTCTGCAATTCTTATGTAATTTTGTTGTGATTAATGCTTCCGAGGGATCACTTTGCTTCCAGATTTTTGAAACTTTGCATACTTGTTAACCATCATAACCCTAACCTGTAAACAGGAGAAAATAACTCTATCAAGCATTTTGACAGAATTATGCCCCTTTTTCGACTTAAAATTTACGTTACAGTTTTTGTAATACCTCAAATATTTTCATAGTCCATTGACATATGGCCTTAAAACTTTGCATGTACTTGTTGACCATCATGACCCCAAACTGTAAACAGGAGGAGGTAACTCTATCAAGCATTTTGACAGAATTATGCCCCTTTTTCGACTTAGAATTTACGTTTAAAATACCTCAATGTTGCACTTATTCATTATCCCTCATGTACAGACTCAATCAAACCACTCTGCAATTCTTAAGTTATTTTGTTGTGATTAATGCTTCCGAGGGATCACTTTGTTTCCAGAATTTTGAAACATGTTGAAATTTTATACTCTTCTTTGAGACCATTATAGGACTCTCTCCAAGGCCTATAACTGTAATATGGATTTAAAGAATTTAAAAAATTGCCTTTTCCTTTACTGAGAAAATTTTACCTTTCAATCAAGACTTTTTTTACTATCAAGCACTAAGAACAGTCGAGCGTTTCTGTGCTACAGACGGCTCTTGTTTTAAATGTGGTGTGAAACCCCTTACGGGAGAATGTATTGTATACAAATTATAACGCTGCCTTCCATAATTTTTAGTTACTAGTTTACTTACTGTTCATGCTTAATGTTGACCTAAATATGTTTTGAAAAATATCTGAGATATCAACTAAAATCTTCAGGGTTAGGGTGAATAGATCTTATTAGGGAGAGAAACAGTGCACAAAAGATATGCCTCTCCTATTTATATTTTCTTCTCACTTTGTTATTTTTCAAGCTTCATTTTTGTCCAAACATAACTAAAAACTAAAACAGTTTTTGAAACCAAATGTGGACACATCTAATAAAGAAGCAGTCCACCACAATGAAAACTAATTCTTACAAAAGTTATTTCATTCTTATCTTACACTTTGTTTGTCCAGACCATAACTCATAACGCTTAAGAAATATTAATTCTAACCTTAACTGGAGGATAGATAACAGTAAGAAGGTATGCAATTGACAAAAATGACAATTCTCCTCATTTTTTTCTTTAAGAGTTCTTGCTCTTTGTTCTCATTTTTTATTTTACATTTTATCTTTAAAAATAACATTCGTATTGTTTTTTTCATCCTTAATTTGCATTTTACAGGCGATTACTCAATTATTTGAAAGAGATATTAGCTTGAAACTTCATAGGTGAATAGCAGGTGAATAGCTCTCATGTACCAATTTTCAACCTTTTGGGTTATTGGCCTATGATATCATGCTCTATTTGTTTTATATTGAGGAATTACTCTTAAATCTTGAGTATAAAATATATATAAATACGGACTTATGTACTGAATATACCTTTGTTGCAAATTATTTGCTGTTGTTTGTAAGCAAAGTCTACGTTTCCCTCCAGGCGGTCCTTTCATACACGTTTGGAAATAATGTAAAGAGTTGAGAGAATTGTTTGCAGCAATGGTTATCTTTGAAACAATACTCAGGTCACTGTCTGTGAATCCTAAAGTTGGTCTATACATGAAAATAAACTACTTATTACAATGTAAATCATTTAAACATATTCTACAGACATGAAACATTAAAGTTGATTTTACATGATAAAACACAACAAACCAAAAGGGTTTTGAAACTAAATACATTTTAATTTAGGAGAAATATCATAATTTGAAATGCAATAGAGCTCTTTAAAAATAACTTGTTTTAAATTAGGTCAATACAACCGTTAGAATCTTACGGTGTATTGCCGTCGCCATGGAAAGGAACAACTACACAGCAACGGATTGGGTCATCACAGTTAACATGTTTTGGCACTGCAGCATAGATATCGAAGGACTGATTGGCTACAACTGTTCCGTTAAGCAAATTGCTTATTCCCTGTAGGCTCATCGTTTTATTAACGGCTGAAATATTAAAGTATGTTTCACAAAAACAAACCTTTCGGGGATGCTCATATTTTAAGGACGATAAACATTAGATCAATTAACTAAAAGATGTATTGCATTATATTTATCATTAGTTTTACATGAGAATAATACAATGAAAATGATGTTTTCTGTTGCACTACCATAGAATATTACAATGTTTATCGTTTAGATATTTTTTCAAGCAGGTCAATGACCTGAAATATGCAATGTAATCAGCGCGATCAAAATCAAAATATTTTCCATGAAAATAATGACCGAGAATCTATATATGTGCTATTCAAAGAATCATTGTTAATACAACTTACGTAAATTACAGTCATTGCCTTTAAATCCTTGGGCACAAACACATGATGATTTAAAAGGGATGGATATAAGGTCGGAAATACATTTCCCACCATTTTTGCATATTGCACCGCTACACGGATATTTCACTAAAATTAGAAAATTGTCATGTATAATATTTATCGTAGTTGCGAGTGAACTTGCGACCTAATACATACATTTGAGATTTTAATATACCATGTATTGAGCAGTCAATCGAAATTCAAAATAAAATTTTATCTACATGTAGATAAAGAATACCTTCGTTTGATAAGTCTGTTACGGCTTTTATTGTATAACATCTGCTTTCACCTCGTTTGCTGTAAATTATATAACTATCAAAGTATATATTAAAATGAGATATTTTTATCTGACTAACTAGTCTGTAGTGTCAATCGATATCGCCAAATTATTAAATTAATTAATGAACCAGAAAAATTAAACAACATTAGTGAACTAATTTTATCGATGAGAAGCAACACTGAAGATATTAGAATTCGATACTCAAAATTCACTTCAATTTTTAATATTTGTAGGAGGAATCGAGAATTATGAAAAATCTTTTAATTGTTTACCCTGGAAATGAAACTTGGAAACACAATTTTTTCGTTTCTTTAGCTGTATATAGGACATCAGCGACACAACTGTCAGTCTGGTATATTGATGAAAATATGCGAACTTCATTGGCGTCACTTAAACCGGTCTCTGACACCGTTGGACTGCAAATGAACATTTAATAAAAAAGAAAATTATTCATAAGTACATAACATCATAACGTAAGATAAAAACCACATATAGTCTAAGACTGAAAAATAACTATGAAAGACAGGAACAGCAAATTCATTATGCCTGGCGATTCGAATCTTTTTTGTGTGCATAAGTACATCTCTATATATAGAAGCCGTATTCATTCTAGTTAAGATTATATCGAATACTCATCCACCATATCAACGCTATCGTATAGTTACAACTTTTAAATGTTTAGTTTTAAGAGCAAGAAATTTGCTAAACTGCTAGTAACATTACTTATATATTTCGTTACCATTTTCCAGCCACTCCAAAGTTGTCTCCGTTCGTCGAATATAAATCTATATGGCACGACTTGCCTGTCTGGCAAATAATTGTTGAGTCGTCCAAGATGGTTGGGTCCAGAAAATGTGGTTTTGCCTTTGATATTAATAACAATAAATGTATTTTGTATAATTAATTTGTTATTAAAGTATTTAATTATTTAATTATTATTAAATTTATAAACCCACAATCGCTACATACATTTATTTTTCAAAGCCAGCATTTAAAACACTCTTTACTGTTTTAAATATTGTAAAAATATTAAACAAGCAACAGTATCGAAACATAACTGTTTACTTATCATATCTTCAGTATGTCTGTTAAACAAATACAAAATAACAAGAGCCGGTTGGAACCGAATAGGTTTGGACACAGAAAAGTACACCTGTTGAAGTTTCAGTGTTTTGTCCCGGACAAAGTTCAAAGTGCAATTATTCTAAAACTAGATAAGGCTGTTCTTTGCACTACAGTTTTACTTAATTAGATCTATCTACCGACTTAGTTTCTTGTTGATACATATAATAGTTCCATGGCTATGTCACGGACAAAGTTTATAATGTAAAATTGAAAAGGTCAATAACTCCAAAACCAGGCAAGGCAGAGTTACGGTTTTTTTCACTGCACTTCTATTTAATAAGATCTATCTACCTACAAAGTTTCTTGTTGATACCTCTTATGTTTCCAGAGCTATCTTTCCGACAAAGTTTAAAATGTAAAAAATGAACAAAGGGCAATAATTCCAAAAATAGGGAAAGAAGAGTTTTGGATTTTTTTGCAATGGAACTTTAACCAGATGATAACAATTTACCTGCAAAGTTACATGTTAATATCTCTTATAGTATTTGAGTTATGTCCCGGGAAAGTTTAAAGTGTAAAACTGAAAAAGGTCCAACATTCGGCAGAGCAGTTACGATTCTTTTGCATTGCAGTTTTATTAAATGAAATCTATCTGTCTACAAATTTTCTTGTTGATACTTTTTATTGTTTCAGAGCTATGTCCCGGACAAAGATCAAAGTAAAACAAGGGTTTTCAGGTTAACAAGATTTTTCTAAAAGGGGAGGCAATTCAAAAACTGTGTAAAATCGATTTCACTCTGCCGAAATGCCCTCTACCACACATGCAGTTTAAACAAATTATATCTAAGGGCTTTAAGGTAATGCCCCGGAAAAGATTTTTCTAAAACGGGAAATTATTCAAAAAAGGGAAAATAAAGTGGTTCTTTTGCACAGCAATATGCCTCAATGCCCTCTACGATTGTGTGCAGTTTAAACAAATTATAAGATAAGGCTGCGACTATATGCTCTCCAGTTTGCATAAAAAAACTTCTTACCGTGTCTATCTGTTGCCTGTTATCATCTACAACATATAAACAACATAGATAAGTAACATACATACTAATGAATTTCAATTTCAAGATTGTATCTTTTAAAATGATATTCAGTTCTTTTTTATTTAACAAAGTTAAAGGCCCAGTTATGTTTTTTTTTACATAATACATTCATTTTTCATGTATCAATTAATATTTTTTTCATAACACACCTTACAAAATAATTTTTTATACATATCTTTTTGTGTTACTTGACATTTTTAAATAATTTCAAAGAGTTTAAACGTGATTCTCTTTACAAAAAAGGATATAATATCTTAAACAAGATAAAGTTTCGTTTGATAATCAGTTCTTGATTTACTTAACAATAGACCTCATTAGCGAAGATTCAGACCAATGTCAACTGGATAATATCCTTACCTGAAACTGTCGCTGTAACACACATTTCGTTCTTTGTTTCACTGCAAATAGATAAGAAATACAATAAATAAAAAATGTCGAATAGGTTATCAAATTTATGTTCTACCAAAACATTATAAAATGAAGTTAACTTTACTGTATTAAAATATAAAATGACGCGAGGATTTTTACGATTATTAAAATGTAATCCTACCATTATTCCAAATTATTCAACATTACTAGATTAGAGCTATAAATGAAGTAATTCCCTGATTTGATCATGAAAAATGAAATAAACATTACTAGTTTAGTTTATACAAATTTATTTTGGTTCGATAGTGTCGGAAGCTATAAGCTTATTGAAACACTCGAATCCGAGCCTGAACCAACCAGTACAAAGCAAGCACTGTAAATTTTTCTCGCTCAAGGAAACAACGGCTGGTCCCTGACTGGATTTGAACCCCCTTAGATTACTAGTCCGACGTGTTAACCACTCGGCCACGCCGCCATTCTAACATTACTAAATATTATGATTAAAAATGAACATAATTATTTAAATTTGTTATGAAAATACAATAAACATCTATCACTGGATAAAATCATTTTATGAATAAACGAATCATATTTAAAATTGATCTTTTAATGCAGTTAGCATTTCAAAAATTTAATATTATTAGTATGATATACATCTTTCACATTGTTTTGTTGGGTGCGGGTGTATGAGACCCAAACTAATCAGAATAAAGGAAACACTACTGAAGTAAATCATTATAACGAATGAAGCAAAACATACATGATTCGATCATTGTAAAAATTGAAGTTAACACCACTTAATCAGACTACTTTAAGCACGTATGAATAGCTTGAAAAATAAAAATAGTGATACTAGATAAGACATAAATTTAATACAGCTAAATAAAATTGTTACGTAATGTACCATCTCGTTTGCCCGTCTGTACATTAATAAAGACATGAAAGGCCCTTTCAGAACTACCGACACCAAATTACTACTTTCATAAGAGAATCCAACACAACTGTTGAATGCGAACCCACAGCAGTGAGAGACCAATAGTTTGAAGTTAACGACGTTATCCATTCAGCTAAAGACGCCCTCTAGAAGTAAACATTACTTTATCAAACCGAGCCTGCAACATTTTCAATGTTGCCGTGTTGGCTTTCTTTAGGGATTCTGTATTTATCTATTTTATGATCACATCCGTGTTATTTGTGCCGTGTGGCGTCTGTGAAAAGTCTCCCCGTACATTTAATCAATGATGTTATATTTTCGATCCTTGAAGATCGTTCAGCACGACATTTTTGTTGTGCTTGTGGTATTTTTAGTTTCAACTCTTCGGCATTTTCTAGTTGGGTGGTTCCAATATTCCTACTTGAATAATGTTGAATCACCCTTAGGATATGTTGCCTGCTTTTTAAATTTGTCTTTTGACGTCTTATCTGTGATACGCAGGCTTCATAACCTCTGATCCCCTTTCAAAATTCCATTTTATTTAGTTCCGCCCATTGTTTTCTCGTTTAGGGCACACGCTTTTTATTAATTGGGGACCATACGCCGCTTTTCATGGAATGACATGGAAGTGTCACATTGAAGGTTCCATGATAACCGCCGTATGAACACATCTGCGAATGTTTCTAAATTCAAAATTTTACTATTTCATGTTTAAATGTTGAATTCTGCTTAAGCCGGTGCTAGGGGGCGTGGAAGGTAACTTGCACTTTCCAATACAGTCCATGAACAGGCTCAATCAAACCGAGCCTGCAACATTTTCAATTTTGCCGTGTTGGGCTTTCTTTAGGGATTCTGTATTTATCTATTTTATACAATTGTTTTGAAATGATGTTAATATTGCCTAATTAATGAATGTAAACAGTTGTTTCTTCGTTCATATATACATGAAATAAAGAAATTATAATTGAATCGTGAATTATTAAATTCAGGAGCAAATTAGTCTTCGGAAATCAAAACAAAACATCTAAAATATGTAACGATAATGTTAAACGCCAATACAAATAACAAGTGGTTGAATTTTGTCAGAGATATTCTTAATTTCACGGTTACACCTTTTTTGGATGCACATAAATACCAGTAACTTAATTATCAGTTTTTACAGAAATGGAATAGCCAAGTGAATTCTTCGTCAACTAACTTACAAAAACGACGTTAAACCTGAACACTATATAAAACATTTACCAAGTCATTTGAGAATGTCTGTATTTCATAAATTACCGGTTGAAACGGGTCGATGGTACAACTTTCACGTCTTACATAAAATAGAAATGCGTTTTGTGCCCATCAAGCAAAATCGGCGACGAATCTCACTATTTATTTAAATGTCCCTATTTTTAGTCAAGCCAGAATAAATAAAATCCCGAAAACTTATAAGAAGAGACCAAACTTCCCGAAAAAAAAAGTTCTACTTTTGTTATTGCTAAGATTTTTGAATACAAAAGTATCACAGTGATTTTTGTCTTATTCTTAAATTACAATCTTTTCAAATTCAAATGAAATCATAGTCTCAGATTGAATGCAATAGATTTCTATTAAATGACATGCTCAATGCATTATATTGACATTTGAATATTTGTGTATCATAGTTATGTTACTCTTCTACATAATGTAATATTATTTGAATCAACTGATTATGAACATGTATATGATTATACTCTTTAAAACTTGCTGAAGTATATATGTACACATTTGGTCAATTATCTGTACAGAACATTTCAGACTGTAAATTATTTATCCTGCATTAAAGCTTTCTCATGAATAAAGCAATCTTGATTCAATTCTGCTATGAACTTTGATTGTAAGTGTTAAAAGTTTTACTGTCCTGTGCTAGGATTAAATGAATAAATGTTAAATCATCTTGCCAAGAATTGTGCCAAGAGTTTTCATATCAAAAGTACTTAGTGATCTGAAAAGTCTTTTGTCTTTTCTAGTCATGTATTGTATGATTCAAAGCTTGCATTTGTATACATTTCTTAGTCAAATTTTGAAGTACGCGAGCACTTTTGTTCGTGATTTTAGATAACGCGCTGAAAGATCTTCGGTCTTTGCCTCGCATATTTAAGATTTTCTATTAATGAAAAATCTTGATTCGCGTGCGATAAGAAAATTGATAGTAAAATTTGTAAAAATTACGTTTTAACAATTTAATGATTTCATTTGTCCTGTAAGATCTTAAATAACCTTACAAGAAAGCCTGAAACATTTACAATTTTGCCGTGTTAAACTATCTTTAGGGATTCTTATTTTCTCTATTTTATCGCCACATCAGAGTTGTTTGTGCCGTGTGGAGGCTGTAAAAAGTCGCCCCGTACATTCAGTCAGAGATGTTATATTTCCGACCCTTAAAGATCGTTCAGCACGACGTTATTATTGTGCTTGTGGTAATTTAGTTCTTTCTATCCGGTTGTTTTCTTGTTGGGTGGTTCCAATATTCCTCACTTGAATACTGTTGAATCACCTTTAGTATATGTGGCCTGCTTTTTAAATTTTTCCTTTGATATGCAGGCTACATAACCTCGGATCCCCTTTCAAAATTCCATTTCATTTAGTTCCGCACATTGTTTTCTCGTTTAGGGCACACACTTTCTTTTACTTGGGAACCATATGCCGTTTTTTTAGGGAATGGAACTGAAGTGCCACATCGAAGGTTCCATGATAACCGCCATATGAACACATCTGTGGCTGTTTCAAAATTCAAAATTATTCCAGTTCATGTTTAATGTTGAATTCTGCTTAAGCCAGTGCTAGGGGGTGTTGACGGTAGTTTGCACTTGTCAGTACCGTTCATGAACAGGCTCAATCAAACCGAGCCTGCAACATTTTCAATTTTGCCGTGTTGGGCTATCTTAAGGGATTCTTATTTTTTCTATTTTATTCAATTTGCTTTAATAAGATACCTTATTTATCTAGAGAAAAAGCTTACTGCTAATTTTACACATTGTATTTTGTGTAGTTGTTGCATACGAAAACTACTGTTCCCACCCGTCACTTATAATACTCTCATCATAGCTATAGTCATTTAATATTTTATTGGATATAGCTTGAAAATATGATTAAAACGCCCATATGTAGACAAAAACCTTTTTATCATGTTGTTATGTGACCTGATTGTAAATAAAAGTATTTGTTATTGTTGTTGTAGTTATTATTCAGTATCTAGTAAAATCATTGTAGTCAAAATGGTAATTAAATTATATCATTAAAAATATAAACATCATTTGATTATTATAGCCGAGAAGTAAATGAATGAAATGATAACAACATGACATTATCTGTTTTTCAAAAACTATAAAATATTTATAAAATAAAGAAATTATAAGTAAGATAAGTATTAACATCAAGTGAACAATGCCTAATAAGATCATTAATAAAATAAAGAAAAAAGTATATGATAAAGACAACTATCGTTATCTAGACATCGCGTTTCGCGATTTTTTTGTTATCTCGATCAGAAGTCTCAATTTTTTTTTCTTTCTTTGTAAAGATCTGTATGAACTATATTTTTTATCTCGAATTTTGTAAATAGTTCGTTGGTTTTAAGACTTATCTTTAAAAGACCTTATAATTATATTCTTATGGTGACATATTTAATATTTCGAAAATAGAAGATCACACAATATTAATTAAAACATAGTAAAAACTCAAAATAGCTGACTCGGTTTTTCAGACTGTCAGTTCATTGGAAATTGTAAGGCGTACAATATGTAAAACAATAACTTAAGCTGTATTCAATTATCAATACAAATAAGCATTTGAATAAATGATCCTGAAGGATAAGAAAAATATAACAACAGAGAAATAAATTACATAACAAACTGTTGTTGTGAGTATATATATCTTGATGAAATGAGATCCCTTGACAGCATTGAAAAGTCATTTCTCTCCGGGCTGGTATTTAAAACTCTTTCTTTGATCTCTTTCTGAAATGTTGTCTTCTATAATTTTCTACCAGCAAATATAAATATATAAAATAACCTTTCAGTTACATATTAAGTGCAGAGCCTAGAAACTTACCTGTGAACATTTATTTGAAGGCAAACTTTAAACGATCCTTTTTCTGAGGGATTAAGTTTAATCGATCCCAATGTAACTGTATTTGAATTAGCTGAAGCTGCATACGATGGTTCATGCGCCGATAATCTTGGATCAGCATAACCCAGTGAAACTTTAAATCTAGATTAATAATTTGAAATACCTGTTAATCACACATGAGATAAGCTTGCTCATATTGCATTAAATTTGCAAGCACATTTTAATTTTTTAAGATGTCTACATTATTTAAAGCACGATTGTCCTATGCCATAAATCAATATGTCTGCAGTATCCATAGTTATACAGGGTATCCTTTTTGAATTATTGTTGAGGAATGACTTACATACCGACAAAGAACGAGCAACATGATGGAATATGTATTTTATTGAGGCATATTTCATCCAACAGTAAACCACATAGTTATCGCGTAAACTATCTGACTAACTAGTTAGGTTTTGAGTTACCAAGATAAACAACAGATATCTATCAGAATACTAGATATGTTCGTCAAAATAACTAGTGAGTTAGATAATAAACTCGATAATTATATAGTTAGCTGTTGGCAAATATATGCCACCATAGCATTGCATTTTAACAGTAAAAAAATGTTAGAGGCATAAAAAGTCTTACGGCTTTCCATCGTCAGATATAATTTCGAAAGGGAAATAACATAATCTGCCAACATTGCACTTTATTTCAGTCGGAATCCCTAGATCTCCAAAAAAACTCTGAAAATATTATTTACAATGTTTAAGAAAAGAGATAAAGGCAATTATGTCTAAAAGTTTCTTTTTTTGTCATTTGTTTATAATTGCCCAGCATTTTAATTTGTAAATAACACAAAAGTTATAAGTCGATACTCATTATATTTTTAAATTTTAATTTATGTTTTATCTATTGTTCATGTATGTCATAATAAAGTTACATAGTACTATACCTTCAGCGTCTACGATTAAGTTTTTCTAAGATCAAGGCCTCTCGGTAACCTTTTATTATTTTACATAGACTGGCATTTATATGTGTCAAGAATTATTTTCTCAAGTCTTATAGGTTGGTTTTGCCATTTTCCAAATACAACTAGATTATATAGCCTCTTAAATCTTTATCTATCAATATCATGATATTTACTTTAAAAAATGTGTGTTTTCTCTACAATATCACAAAAATAACACAGAATTTTTTTTTAAATTTTAACAATTTTTTTAAGAGTTGAGAATTGAGTATCGCTCAAGCCTGTACAGGGGCGTGAAGGATGTTGTACTGAGTCTGCAATTTTGATGTAATTTTGTTGTGATTAATGCTTCCGAGGATCACTTAGTTTCCAGATTTAAGGTCACACTTAGTCAATTTGTATCAATTTAAAAAATGTGTGTCCGCTCCGCTTTGTATCTTTTGATCAGAAAGAAAGTGATTTATTTTGCAGAAATATTGCTTATAATGAGACAGTGTGCAAAACACATGTTTTGGGCTGTCTGACATCAAAATTGACTTAATAAAGATAAGTTTAAATGATAATCATAAAATGTCATGTTTAAGGCAATTTACCAAAATAACCATTCCTCAACTTTATATTCTTTTTAAGGGTATGATTTGTTACATGTCAGGGGTCCGTATTCTCATTGCCTAAAAGGGCGGATGCACCCTTACTTAACTTAGAACAAACACACACGCAATATATCAAAACTTAAATATTTTATTTATGGCATCTCATACCAGTCTTATATGGAAGTAGTCTGTTTTTCATTTAGTTCTAGTATACGTTGTTAGAATATGCCAATAAGCAATATGATATATGTTTCTGGTAAAGTTAAATACAATTCATATTTATATCCATGTATGTATAAATAAAATTTAAAAAAAAAGCTTCTTATACAGTTGATTTCATTCCTCTACAGAATTGCCATTTGGCATATTCAATAAATTGTAAAATACGTTAATCTGAACGTACATGTGAGGGTCCACTTGCTAACGAGGACGAACTTCCATCTGGAAAAGGTAAAAGTAAGTAATGCAGAAATTAAAAAAAAAATAATCTAAAACGAAAAGAAAGGCAATTATAATTTATAAGGAATAAGAATTGTTTTCTGTGTACTTTTATTTTGTTTCGTATTTTCAAATTTATATCATATAACACATGGCTGAAATAAATTCTTACCTTGAAACAGAATGCCTAATCCTGGATTTGACTTCGGGATACAAATTCATTTTCTAGTTAACAGTATCATTAACACACGTGCATATATCATATATATACATGTAGTTTACAAAAAAAGAAAACTATTTATAAGCTGACCGTTATTTCAACAAAATATAAGTTCTAATATAAGATACCTTCATCACATTTGTCTCCGAAGTAGCCTTTTTTACAGTAACATCTCGGTGTTGAAGGTATATGTCCATCACAAAACCCGCTATTCTTACACCGTATCAATTGGCAGCCTTTTTTCTCTAAAAAAATATCATAATTAATATTCCAGAGTAGTTTTCATTCATGAATTATTTTTAGAATGGAATGTAGAAGATACGTAGCGACCCATATTTTTACCCCCTTCCCATTTCACGCCTACAGCCCTTATCCTATTAATTCCTATATGGTCCCGTTTTAGTTTATATTATTTCACATTATATGTCCCACTCTTTTCACCTTTATGTCCACTCCATGTTTTTGTTTGGTGCCTTCTGGGTACCCTACTTGGATGTGTCGGGGGGCTACGTCCTGTGAACTTTGCCTTTGCCTTGTTGATCTTTATTCTTGTGTTTTAAGCTATTTGAAACAATGTATGCACATATTGTAATTTCGATAAAATTGGCAAAATAACAGTTTACTTACCTTCAACATGATCTTTTGATTTTACATTCAAGTTAAAGCAACGTTTTTCACCGACGTTAGAAGATCTGAAAAAAGATACCAAACGAATTAATAACAAATTTAAAAGGTTCAAGCGAATGCCACTTACTTATAGATTTTATATACATTTTTTATATAAGTAAAGCAAATATGTAAATTTATTTTAAGAATATTGATTTATAACTTTTCGATTTTCCCGGCTTTGTGTGCTATTCAGCTGTCGGACTGTAATTTATTAATCAAAATAATTCACAAACGCCATAGTGTTATAAGAAAATATAAGTTTATCTAGAAGACATAATCAAATTAAATGTCATTCCCTTCTTTGTCGATTTCAATTTTAGACATAGCATAACTTACCCGGTTAAGCTTAAAGTAACACAAAAACTTTCTGACTGAATTCCGTTAGTAGCATGTGGAAGTAAAGAGATATCGACGGAACAATTTCCAAAACTAGTCTGTCCTGGGATACATGATTCACATGTTGTAAATATATGATAGTTTGAAATCTCTGTGCTTTCTGTCGGTGTTAATGTAACGCTTGATAAATAGAAAGGTGTTCCTAGTTCAGCAGTATATACATTTCACTTGTTTCTTAAAAAATGTCATAAATCATTTATCAAGCATATTTTGCAATGCATTGTTACTGAAATAAACTTTAGCACGCGTTGCAAGATTGTGTATTAATATAATAACGTTAAACCCTTTAACCGTAAAATTATTAAATAAATCTTTTAGAATTTGGTATCTACAAGTTCAAAAAGTTCGTTGACTGCGGCTCTACTGTTCACATCTTTTATTTTGCATACACGATTTTACAAGAGACAAATTTTGGAGCATGTCCTTAAAATACAGTGAAAAAACACAACAACAATGAAATGTGTTTACAAATAACAATCCTGTGAAAATTACAAGTAACAAGGAGTAAGCGAACCGGCGCACGCTAATGATAAAACAAAATGACGTCCTTGACGTAGAAATTTTAATTAAAATGTTACCAGCGTCATTGCTTATGAAAATACATGTTCGTGTGTTCTATATCGCCAAAATAATATAACCATAACCATTTCTCTGTTTATTGTGATGTAGCAAGATAGAAAATGGTCACAGTTTCCTTCGATTCTCCGAATAAGGAACATAGAGCTGACCATTTTCTTTATCGCGATTTTGAGTAATCCCGACACTTTACGGACATTGCTATCAAGTTGATTCAATTGGTAATTTATAGTATCAATTTAAAACTACCATTGTCTGATCTTTAAACAATATGATTCTTAACAGTAAAAAAATATATATATTATTGACTGACAATTGTTATATGCGGTAAATCTAAGTCAGGGAAAATACATGCAATACATATAGTAGCTACATTTACCTATTGTTAATACGCATGCATCCTGATATAAATAATAAAATAAAATATTGTTTTAATTTAATTGTTTGGTCAGAATTGAATGTGTAGACCCGATGCAGCAATTAAACATGCCGGACAGCTCGCACACATTTCATAATGTCCACCCTCCTGTAAAACTTTTGTAATGATAATTCGCCTTTTTCTCCCTCCCCCTTTCTGTCTGTGATCATGTATTCGCCGGTTTTGAATCACTTGCGCCAGCTGAAACCGAGTGACCTGGTCGCCGACTCCTTGCCTTTTGTAAATTTAACCACCTCATATGAAGATGAAGGAGTATCCCCTAATTGATGGCAAAACTTCCCGAAAGTGTGAATTTCTAGTTTTTAAAATGGGCTTCGCATTTCGCAATTAACGCTACTGACCACTGCTGCTCAAAACTTGGTTTGTTTAGCCATTCAACGTCCAAATGACGCCAAATTTCGGATTCATATCATTTAAATATTACCAGTTGTTTACCCGTATTTTATCTGATGAAATAACCGTTCAATTTATTTCGACATTTGTTTATGTTTAAATATAATATGAAAATTTTGGCATGCGCCGATGTTGCGTTGCAATGAATAATGAAGTGCACATAGTTTGCAACGGATGTAAAAGTTTAAGATAAAAGTAAAACTTACTTTTAGAAATAAAAACACTAGTTCGAGTCATATCAATCAATGTTGTTTTTATATACCAAGTAAAAAATGACAGCAAAAGTCCACGAACTTTTTGAACGTACGTCGTATTTGTTAGTTCATACATATACTTTAGCACGCGAGGCAAAACTGCATTGACATAATAACGTGAAACCCTGTTACCATAAAGTACACCTTTTAGAATTCGGTATCTATGCTTGAATACTATTTATGAAGCTTTTATATTTCAATCTATTAATCAAATTCAACAATGGAAAATAAAAGAAACATGTATATTCTGTTCGGTTTTTCAAGAAAATGATTAAACATAAATATATATTTAGCTTTGGTGTAAACGTATTAGTCGTAAAAGCAATCTGTGTTTTTATATTTCAGAAAACAAATTGTAATAAAAAATGACATAAAATTTAAGTTATAAATAGTTATAATCTATGCAAAACACAAATGACTTAATATGGCAAATAAATTAAACAAGGTACCAATATGGAATGATGTGATGAAAAAAACATTTTAAAAATGGATTTTAAGCAAAATTAGGCCTTAATGAGCCTATAATGTAAAGACTTTAAGAATGGAATAAAAGCAAATTTTGGCCTTAATTAGGCTGAAAAGTGAAGTTAACTGTAAACGAAACGAATGTTTTCAAGTCGCAAAGACTTCTTTATAAATTATCTTAATTGAATAAAAAATTGTCTACTTTGTTTGATCACTCAAATGGCGATGAACCAAAGTGAACGGCGTACATAGTCATTACCATAACATTAATATTTTTATTTTATTTACTATCTGCCATACACTTAAATAACTCGTAAATGGCACAATTCGTGATGAATATTTATTCTTAGAATGATTGATAGTTTTATTTGATAAAATAATTACCATTTATCTTCATTGCCTTCCCCAGCGGTAATTTCATAGAGTACGTGGCAAGGTCTACCTTCTTGACATTCAACTTGAGTCTTATCAGGCATACTCGGGTATACAAAATGAGGGCGATCCTTAAAAATATTATTATTTAGTTACTGCAAATGAACTTATATGAAAAATTATATAAGCCTTATGAAAAAGGGTTATCTACATACTTGAATAAAATAAGCAATTAAAGACCCTGTATATTGTAATAAAGGATGTTACAACATTTAAGTGAAATTTTATATTTGTTTAATATTGTTCTTCTTAAACAATTTCCAAATATTCATGAATATGAAAAATATGTATTGCAGATGTTAAATCACATTATAAGTTATCATTTAAATGTATGCATTCACTTCTTATGAAACAAAAATTGGCTAAGACTTTGTCGTGATTAATTTCTGATCACCTCCCTTTATTTACATGAAATTGTAAATTCGTTAATTCGGTAATAGCTTTACAAATAAAGCTTTTTGGAACTTGATATAAAATAGAAAAAAAATAAGAATCCCTAAAAAAGTCTAAAACGGCAAAATTGAAAACAAGTGCAAACTACCGTCCACCTTAAAAAATTTAAGTTACATGATCTTTATGAAAGAAAATGTGAAAGGGTTACTTTAGTACACCACGTATAACAAATATAATCACAATTACAACAACAAAAGCATCAGTCATGTATAAACATCAAGTATTTTTAAGTCAAAATATACATCTTGTCTACATTGAAGTTCAATATCTTTAATATTGATTCATTATGAAGAATGATGCTTCTTACCGGTATTCCAAATAATGAAGACATATCTGAAAGAAGTTTCCAAGAGTAGTAAAATTTCACTCAAATGAATCAATAAATCAGGGTTGAAATGTTATCAGAGATAAAAAACTTTATAAAAATGTATAAACTGTTTATCCGAGGAGGCGTTAAGTCAATAAATCTTTTATTTCTTTTTTATAAATAGAAAGTAATTACCGTTAGAAATATTTACCGACGGTTACCGAAAATAAACATATTTTGATAATAACTTTTATTATACTATTTCGTACTCTTAAGAATATCATTAAGCATACATACCTACTGTCACAATGACTTTAAAGCATAACTCGTCCTGATTTACACTGAAAAAATATTCGCATTATTTGTAAATTGATTGCAAGAAACATGTTTTGAACAGTAAACTTTTAATATGTGACAATTCAAATAAGCTTTATAACTTTCTGCGTAATTGAGAGATAATACGATTCAGTTCTTGTAAAGAAAGTTTTTGTTAGACATATAGAATAAGGCATTTGACGCCAATTGTGTCATTAATTTTGTCATAAGTTTTCAAAGATGGAAACATGGCTGAGATTATAAAAGTAGGAGGCTTGAATCAACGCATGAAGAATGATTCATATTAGTATATAATTTAAGATTTGCACATTAAAGTTATCAAATAATTTTTTGTAATTGTTTACAGATTTTGTAGAAGCGCTGATGTTTAGATCTTATAAGTAAACATGTTTTGATATTTTAATCTTATTTGAGTGCAACATTTGTTGATGTTTAGATATTGTAAGTGCACCAAATGTTGATATTTAGATCTTATTATTTCACCATGTGTTAATATTAAGTCTTTATAGATGCACCATGTGTCTCGATTAGACTTTGTGGTATTTATAGTTTAACTTTTTGGCATTTTCTTATTAGATGGTTCCAATATTCCTTTTTGAATAATGTTGAATCACCCTTAGGATATGTTGTCTGCTTTTTAATTTTGTCTTTTGACGTCTTTCTGAAATATGCAGGCTTTATAACCTCTGATCCCCTTTCAAAATTCCATTTTATTTAGTTCCGCCCATTATTTTCTCGTTTAAGGCACACACTTTCTATAACATGGGACCATACGTCGCTTGTCACATTGAAGGTTTCATGATTACCGTCGAATGAACACATCTGCGGATAATTTTAAATTCAAAATTTTACCTTTTCATGTTTAAATGTTGAAATCTGCTCAAGCTGGTGCTAGGAGGAGTGGACAGTAGATTGCACTCTACAGTACCGTCCATAAACAGGCTCAATCAAACCAAGCCTGCACCATTTTTAACTTTGTCGCTTTGGACTTTCTTTGGAAATTCTTATTTTCTCTATTTTGTGTTGCTGATTAGACTTTATGAGTATGACATGTGTTATTATTGCTTATTCAAGTGAACCATGTGTTGAAGTTAACAGTTCATAAGTGTACCCTGTTTTGAAATCTATGTATAATATAAGTGTACCAACCGATGTTTAGATCTGATGAGTACACCATGTGTTGATGTTAAAGTCTTATTTGATGACACCATGTGTTGATGTTTAGATCTTGTAAGTTTACCATTATTTGATCTCTAGATCTAAGTCGAGTTTAACATCTGTTGATGTTTATATCGTATGTGTACATCACGTTTAGATGTTTTGATTTTTTTCAGTGCACAATGTGTTGACGTCAAGGCCTTTATTTAGTGCACTATGTTCCGTTGTTATCTGTGATATGCAGACTTCATAACCTACGTTTCCGTTTAAAAATTTCATTTATTGAGTTCCGATCATTATTTTCCTGTTTAGGGAACATGTAGTTCGTAAACAGAACATCACACGCTGCTTTTCATGGAATAGCACTAACGTATCTCGTAGAAGGTTCAATGATACCTGCCAATTTAACATATCTGCAGATGTTTAAAAATTCAAATTTGCATTACTTCAATGATCTGCTAAGGGGCGGGGACGGTGCCTTGCACTTTCCAGTTACGTCCATGAACAAGCTTAATAAAACCGAGCCTGAAACAATTTCAATTTTGTCGTTTTAGGCGTTCTTTAAGCATTAGGTGTTTGTCTTTTTAAGATTTTATTTTGTTATGTATGCAACATATTACATGTATATAATTCATATCTGACCAGTTGGTATTTCCAATATTATCATTGTTCTATTTTTAGAACATTAACTACATGTATGTACTAGAACTTTCTTAACTGTTGTAGAAAACTCATGCATTATATTTAGATAGAAACTTCTGGAATGTTCTTTATTGTTGAAGTTGCTAGATTATGATTACTTGAGAACATAATAGACCTTTCTGGAATTTTCTTAGTTAATATATATAAATTGACATTTTTCATTACCTTTACCTTTTAAGTCATCAGTGATGTTTTAAGTCATCAGTTACTTTTTAAGTCATCAATATATTTGGAGTATGGTCATTTTGAATATCGATTAACTAGTGTTAGTAAACCATACAAATACATGTAGTACAAATGTAGAAAAAGCCTTACGCATTTGCTTATAAAAAATATTACAACGAATATTATCACATAAACTGTAACTTGTATATAAATGATTTAAGCTTTACAATGAATTCTGTTCAAGTAAAGATAACTTAAGTTGAGTCTTATAAACATTTACCCAATTGTATCGAAGGACTGGATGCATACGTCCTTCACTCCTACTTCTTTAGGTATTAGATTGATACTGACTCGGGAGCAACCAGACTCATGTAAGTCCAATGTTTGAATATCTTTAACAAGAATTGCAGGATTGACATAACCAACGGCAATTTGAGGCCTGAAAAAAGATTAAAGTTACTTTTTACTACGAGAATCTTTACACATAGGTATGTATAGCAACATAACAAGCTTAGTTGCAAATTCCTGTATCTTACCTAGTTAAACCATTACTAAACAGTAAAGCAATGCCACATTGTTGGTATAAAACACACTCAAACTGCTTTGGCGTTGCTGCATCTATAAATGTCATCTGAAAATACAATTATTTACTGACTAGTATTTTTATTTATATTCATATTGTATTTGTTTAGGGATATCAAATAATGTCCCCTCTTTAAACATGATACATCACATCCATGGCTTCTAAATCTGCTAAATATTCGATATATTTCTGCCACGGGAAACCGCCCCAACAAGCAATTATTTGGTATATGATGTTATTTTACGCCCTTGTTAGATAAAATATCTACCAAACTGTCCAAGTGTGTCCAACAGTCAGACTGTAAGATCTGGTTTATAACTTAAAATGACAAAGTATTAATAATTATTTGCAAGAAGATATTTGTACTTTTCTTAGTATTAAAACTAGGTCGTCGAAAGAGGACCCTCCTCAATTTTCATTGATAATCATTTACACTTTACGCCTGTCGCAGATATTGCGATATACATGTATCTTAATATATTTCTATTTTTATCAAACATTATTTTCTTAGCAAGTTACATAATTAATCACCGTGCCTTTAAAGTTCTGTTGTTAAGTAATCAGACGGTGAAAATGAAGTAGTATTTTGCACGTGTTCTTTCAGCCAATTCAATGTTTTTCACGTGCATTTAGTAAATCTATTGTAACAGTTCCCAGAAGGTGAATTATTGTGCACGAGATATCTGTTTTACATGCTTTTCTTGCCATGCTTAATTGTAAAGGCAGGAAAGTTTTGCTATATAAAACGGGACATTTTATAAGTTACTTGTGGGTGAAATAAAATTAGTGAGACTTATTTGTTAATTAAAGGTCAATTAATTGGATTATTTTTGTCATTATTAAATGAGATCGTTTAAATGGATTAAAACTTGTTGTGTTAAGTTAAATTAGATAAAATAAATTAATATTTAAAACGGAAATGTGTTCTTTCTTCCTATGTCTTGGATTATAAAATAAAATTAAAAGGAAATTCACGACAACGCCTACACCAAGGCGATTGCGCCATCCGATTTTCTACACTGTACAAAACAAAATGTTACATCGGTTTTTAAATGAAACAAGAGAGATCAGTGATCACATGTGTCGCCTCATGATGACCGATTTCATGTTGGGACAAGTTTTGTGACAGACGGACAGACAGACGGACAGTGTACAACTAGACTTGGTACTGATCATTCCTGTAAAGTTTGGATTATATTGCACCAGTAGTTTATAAGGAGTAGTCCGGACAAGCTTTTGTATATCTGGCAACACACAGAAAAAAACATCTTTTTATCAAAGGGCCATAGCTCAGCCAAAAATCATTCAACCAAAAAACCCGTGCAATATGCTCAAGGACTTGAGCTACAGTTCAATCCTGTAAAGTTTCATTGAAATTGCATTAGTGGTATAAGAGAAGTAGTCCGGACAGACTTTAAAAATAAAAATTATTAAAGGGCCATAACTCTGACAAAAATCATTGAAACAAAAAAATGCTGACAATATGCACAACTAGACTTGGTACTGATAATTCTTGTAAAGTTTGGATGAAATTGCACAAGTAGTTTATGCAGAGTAGTCTGGACAAGCTTGTATGTATCTGGCAACACACAGAGAAAAACACCTTTTTATCAAAGGGCCATGACTCGACCAAAAATCATTCAACCAAAAAACCCTTGCAATATGCACAAGGACTTGAGCTACAGATCATTTCTGTAAAGTTTCATTGAAATTGCATTAGTGGTATAAGAGAAGTAGTCCGGACAAACTTTAAAAATAAAAATTATTAAAGGGCCATAACTCTGACAAAAATTATTGAACCGGAAAATGCTGACAATATGCACAACTAGACTTAGTACTGATCATTCCTGTAAAGTTTGGATGAAATTGCACCAGTAGTTTATGAGGAGTAGTCCGGACAAGTTTTGTGACGGACAGACGGACAGACAAACAGACAGACGGACAGACAGACGACGGAGAAATGATCCCTATATGTCGCCACTACTACGTAGAGGCGACACAAAAAGGCAATCAAAGTAGCACAGTAACTACCAATAGGAATACCTTTAATCTGTTTGAATCTGCGTTAACCTGATATAAATGTATTTAAAAGGAAACAAGAGAGTGCTTTACACACTTTGTCACAAACATAATATAATTTTTCAGAATGTAGTTTGTAAAGAAAGGCTTTACATGCTAAGAAGGTAACTTTCCCATGCAAAACTTTTTGAAAAATGAAAATAAATAAACAAAAACTATACTTTTACCAAGCGTCTTAACTTCACATATAACGCTTTGTGTACAAATGAAATTTCATGCATTGAGAATAATATGAAATATATTTCATGAGTATATTAGCATAATACTATAAAGTTCTTCCAAGTTCTGTTTTAAACACAAATGACAGATAGATGCACTCATTACATATAAGTTTATTCGTTATATATAATTTCGACCTAACAAAAGCAAAAAAAATCGTAAATGACCTTTAGACCTTGTGTATTTTTACTGACGTATTTAACTTTGAAAAGCGGAAATCTAATTTAACAGTTGAAAAACATAGTTTAATTTTCTCTCTATCCAACCGCATCGTCTACAGTAAACTTAAGTCACATTGTTAGAAAAAGTGCAGTCTGACCGGGACTCGAAGCCGGGACCCCGTTCCGCGGCTCTACCCACTGAGCTTTCCAGACACTCAGACATTTTCTCCCCTAATAAATGAACAGTTCTGAGCCGTGACATACTACCCTGCTATACTGAAATATACTGCTATACTCGAACTTCAAAGAGTCACAGAGCAATGTAAATCAAACTCTGAGCTTATCCAGTCACGGCCCCACGTTGGGAGCCAAATGTCACAGGGTGAGAAAGATGTGCAGCCTAATCGGGACTCGAACCCAGGACCCTCGGAACACCGTTCTGCAGTTCTACCGACTGAGTTTTCCGGCCACTTACACATCATCTCCCCTAATAATTGAACAGTTCTAAACCGTGACACTTAAATTAAATTTAAACACATTTAGACATAAAGAGGACTTTAAAACATCTTGTATAAAGTAATCAAAATGTATCCTGTCCAGAAAATGAGTTTTGTAAAAGTGCTTACTTTCTGTTCAATGCTCGAGCTCTCTTTCTCTGAATATAAACAAAAAGATAAATCCATAGATCACATCACCAATTAGTTATTTTTAAAGTTAAAATTTCAATTATACTATATGTTTAAAAATCACGATTATATAGCCAAAATTAATTTAAATACATTTACATATCAATATATAATCAATGTTCTTGCAAATCTATTAACTATTTTACAAATATTTTTATGTTTAAAAAAACTTTTTAAACCATTTAAATGCTGTTCGGAAAAGTAAGTGCATTTTCAAAATGGCATATGTGCAATCTTTAAACATTTACATTAGAGATACTACATACCACATTTAATGCCGATATATCCCGCTTTGCATATGCATGTTTGGTTTCCATTTTTGATTTTACAAAACGCACCATTTTCACAGTCGTTCTTTAGACAAGGACCTTTACAAATACAAAAGTTTTTTTTTCAATTGCATAAATAACTCTATATATAAAATGATGTAACATTTGAATATATTGTTTAAAGGTAAAATACGGTACTATACCTTCTTGACATTGTTTACCAATGTAGTTTGTCTTGCATATACATTGGTAGCCTTGCAACAATTGTTGCGGGAAACAATGACCACCGTTCTGACATGGAAAACTTGAGCATGTATCTGAAAGAATGTGTTATTACAAAATGTCTTAATTCAATATTGACTATATATGTTCATATTTTGATTTTTGTAACATATTTAGATCAGTTTTCAATATCTTTTGTAATGAAGAAATGACAAATTTATGTCTATTACTGGGAAATGGGCCGAATTTTGACGTTTGTTCTACGGATTGTACAGATACGGAGTCTTTCTGTTACATAAAATAACGGATTTTCTGAATTGCTAGTCCAGTTTGCTAACCATTTCACCACAGCGGTCGTTGCGTTTTTTCCTGCGAACTGACCTTTTATCTTCTTATTATTTTTGTGACGTCATTACTTTTATTACCATAGCGGCATGCTATTTATAGCTACTTTAACCTCAGTTTGGTGACTCAATCACACTCACATTTTCTTCTTCTAAATATCTTAAAAACACAATGGCCGCTGTAGTGTAGTAGTGTACTTGACCGGCCATCCAGAGATCAGTGGGTTGTGGATTTTCTGTATATTTCTTAAAACTGTTGTATTTCATCTACATTGGTATTAATCCAATTGAAAGGTATCATACACTAGATTTTAAGAATAATTCTAATTCAATTGTTCTTTTCTTTGTTTCGCAAAATTTTGAACCAATAACATAGAAATATAATACATATCAATGTATAAAAAAAATGTCTTTAACTGACAAGTTACTTATTGCGTGTATTAAGGAATTAATGTATTGCATAATTTTATAGAATTGTGTTTAGTTCATACAATAGTTACCAGACTTGTTGGTTTTTCCAACTGCAACATAGCATCGCTTTTGGAAATGCTTCCTCCTGTCAAATAAAAAATAAATATATACATCAAAAGATGAGCTTAATATTAACTTGTAGACGGCTTTCTTTATATAGGGACTTGTTGACAGAATAATGCAATAACATATAATTCTAAGGAAATTTAGAGAAATTTGATAATTTGTGCACGTACGCCGAAAGGAAACAAATGACTGATGGTCCTTCGGTCTTAAAAATGAAAGAGACTTCTGTTACACACGACGTACTATCCTTGAATGGTGCAAAAACGCTGGCATCTTTGGATGTCGATATAACTTTTTCACTGAAAAAGATCGTGTTATTTATTATATAGTTATAAAAGAACATTTTGAACATGAAAAATACATTACGGGTAAAAAAGCAATTACTCGCAAACAAGAGCTATTGTGAAAGTAATTTTTATTTTAAGAAATCGGTCACAGCACAGCTCTAAAAAGCTTTATATGCCTATTTAAACTACATTAAATGATAAAAACATACATGCATTTTTGACATTTGACATTTGTGTTTTGATTCAGATAATGTAGATTTCAAATTGTTATTTCTTGAAATGACTTACCAAGGCGAATTATTTGTTGTGTACAAAAGAACTGTATATCTGTCACCTATGTACCCAGTTAAAATGCTTCCTTCAACCTGTGTAGGCTGGATAAACTTTGTTGCTGCCTGTCATATGAGGAATAAGTATCACCGGACTATTTTACACGGCTAGTAAACAATAAATCTGCTTCTTTCTTATATATAGATCCGTCTATTTAAGCAATAAGCGTCAAAGAAGAGTAATTTCCCTTAAAAATGTGATGTAAGTAGGATATTCTTCTTTACTGAGTAATATACAGACCGTTTCGAATGTAAAATAGAGAAAAAAAGAATCCCTAAAGAAAGCCCAACACGACAAAATTGAAAATGTTGCAGGCTCGGTTTCATTGAGCCTGTTCATGGACGGTACTGAAAGTGCAAGTTACCGACCACGCCCCCTAGCACCGGCTTAAGCAGAATTCAACATTTAAACACCAACTGGTTCAATTTTGAATTTTTAAACATCCGCAGATGTGTTCCTATGACGGTTATCATGGAACCTTCAACGTGACACGTAAGTGCCATTCCATGAAAAGCGTCATATGGTCCCCAAGTAAGAAAAATGCGTGTACCCTAAACGAGAAAACAATGGGCCGAACTAAATAAAATGGAATTTTGAAAGGGGATCTGAGGTTATGAAGCCTGCATATCACAGATAAGACGTCAAAAGACAATTTAAAAAGCAGGCAACATATCCTAAGGGTGATTAGACAGTATTCAAGTAGGAAGCCTATCGAAAGTTTCAGTATTGAAATAATTTCACATCGTTTAATTATGGATATATATTTATTCAACCAGTATTTTGTAATTGATTATTACGCCCCGTTTTAAAAAACTAAGGAATACTTACACCTTTGAAACACCAAATAACTATCAGATAAATAAAATACAAAAGTTTTGCGATTTCATTCTGCGCATCTTACAAGAGTAAGGATTTATATCTTCATAAGTGTTTATAAGAGTATTTAGTCGTATTGAATATGTCTGTCTTATCCTCCAATGACATAATCAAAACGTGACAACTTGCATCTGATCTTATTTGACAGGGTCTATAAAGTAAGTCGTTCTATTTTGACTACTATCTGGAAAACGCTGTCTCGCAGACTATACATCTTATACCTCCTTATACTAAATCTATCAATGAAGGTGATTCATAACCCCACCAGCCACCTGAATTTTTTTGAAAAAGTAGTGTAAAGCAAAATTTATACTCGACCGATATTTAAGATGTCTCACCTGTGTACTTATAATTATAACAATTAATTAATTGCCTATCTTACAGAAATCATTTTTCTTTTTTAAATACTATTAACCTTGACCTTAAACATAGAGAATCTAACAACAATCCCAAACAAGGTCTCCCCATAAGCCTGCTGAATGCAAAATTGTGTTGCCTGCTTTTTAAATTGTTATTAGTTTCGCCCATTGTTTTCTCGTTTAGGGCACACGCATTTTTTTTAATTGGGGACCATACGCCGCTTTTCATGGAATGGCACTACTGTGCCACATTGAAGGTTCCATGATAACCGCCGTATGTACACATCTACGGATGTTACTTAATTCCAAATTTCACCATTTTTGTGTTTAAATGTTGAATTCTGCTTAAGCCGGTGCTAGGGGGCGTGGACGGTAAACTTGCACTTTCCAGTACCGTCCATGGACAGGCTCAATCAAACCGAGCCTGCAACATTTACAATTTTGCCTTGTTTGGCTTTCTTCAGGGATTCTGTTTTTCTTTATTTTACATTATCTTATATTTAACCTAAGTTATTGTCCGTTGACTATTTTTTATAACAGTGACATTGACTTTGACCAAGGCAGGTCCAAAAGCATTCCCAAGTCATTGCATAACATGACTATGTACTGCGATTGATCACAATATTTCATTCCTTAATTTAGTCATCATTCTGAAACCAGTTTTGCTATTTTTTTGACGTTGATCTTTTCATTGAGCAAATGGGATCTAAAACCAATTCAAATTAGGGTCTTTATATAAGCTTGCAACATACCAAGTAACATACCATTCCTGGCTGCGTCCTATAAACGTTGCATTTGCCTTGTTTATCTTTTTCTCGTCTTCTATTACATAATGTCATACCTAACTTTAATTAAAGTCCAAAATTCTATCTATCTATTTTAAGAAACAGAGACTTTGAACCTTGACCCCAAAAGACCGAAAAGCAATCCTAATTTTGGTCACCATGTAAGCTTGCTATATATCAATTTTTTTAGTTATATCTGTTTCCTAACTCTAGTTTTCTTTCCGGAAACCACTTTGGCTGTGTTTAATAACAGTGACATTGACCTTAATGTTAGTCGTCGTGTCTTCATAATAGCTTGCTTTATACCAAATTGTTATTGTCCGGAAACCATGTAGTGGACCGACCGACGTACTACAAAGCTGACTCCTATTTATGCCCTCAACTTCGTTTGTGGGGAATCATTTAAAACTTAATCGCATTCAAGACCTGTCATCTGCTTGGAACGTATTCGTTTTAACTGTTAGTTGCTGTCTATATGAAGACATGAAGCAATACTATTTTCTTTAAGACAAAACGGTCCATTTCAATGCTAAATTTGCGAGGTGGAAACTCTGCCATCAAACTACAATCACCAACTTTAAGTTGACTTTAATCAGTAATGACGACAACATAGTATATTATTTTGCAATTTTTCAAAATTCGATGAGAGCTAACAATAATCATGTTTAGAATATAGATACACCTTATTTTTGTTGACTTACTCGGCGACATGTTGTATTTCGAAAGAAGCAAGAGTATAGCAATTAACCGTACATCTCCCAAAGAGCTAGTTTATGTTTTACCCGACGGGCACATAAAGCGATAATTTGAATTTAGTTACGAAAACAATGTTTGTCTGTCGCAGTTTTTGTCTTACTTATATTCAATTATTTTGTATTTAATACAAAATTAACTTAAATGACTTTCAATTGCTAACTGACATTGAAAGTATTTTGTTTAATGTATAACAAACAACCAATTTAAAAAAAATCACAAAAAACTTACATTTTTCTGCAGATCATCAAGTTTTGCTGAAATTAAAACAAAATACTTTGACTGGAATTTAACAGTTAAGTAAAAGTAGCTAAAACGTTTCTGTTATACTTTTGGTTGAGTTTGAATATGATCTTTTCTGACAAACAATGTTTTCAATGAAACAGAAAAGCAGGTGTTGCTAGTCGCCAATCCTAACTTGTTGTTTATGGTACAAGTCTGTTTATTACTTTAATACATACGTATCAATTTTACCCGTTGTCACCTGTGAGTGCAATGTTCCTGAAACTAGCCAGTACTTGTGGTATTTTAAGAAAATTTCTAATTTCAAACAGGTAAGTTTAATCCACAATCTATTTGATAAAAGGTAGACACCTTTACACAAGGCTGCCCTTCTGTAGCACCTTTTCAAAAATAATTTCATTGCCGTTTAAATTAGTTCAATTTTATTTTTTTTAATTCTACATTAAGGCCAACAAGCCCATACATTACAATAAACACACAACATATTTACATATTATAACAAATAATAGCAAATACAGTGAAAATCTACAGTAATCAACAAATTAACATATATAAACAAGTATACAAGAACTTTTATAAATACATAATTATAAAGGGTAACTATTTGCCTGTTCCTGCATCTTGAAGAAACGAAAAACAAGAAAAAACACGAACAAGGTTACATTATTTAAAATATGCCCTTAAATAAGGGAAATTACCTTCAAGTATTAAATCTAGATAATCTAGATTGTTGGTATAATTTATTGACATATAAAATTGATCAAAATTTTAACAATGCAATATTGATAACCTCAGCTTTAGAGCATAATAAATAAACATAGCTATACATTTTATTGTCTGCTCTTTTCTGGATGACATTAATACATGAAATTTGTTCAAAGTTGGATTATTTTAATATCTTTTATTAATATGATTTTCTCTTAGATGACTTTAAGTTGGACAAACGAAATTAAAATGAAATTCATTTTCAATCTGGTCCTCACAAAAGAAACAAAATATTTGATTTCTGTCAATACCTATGTGTCTCCCTTTTTCAATCATTAAAGGGTGCAATGATGACTGAAGACTTACTAAAGCATTTCTCAATTTCTTGCTGTCAACAATTTCAAGGTAATTTTCATACTCAAAAACTGATTTATTATTAACATAAGAAGTAAGTTTAGCATTTGAATGACATTCAGCAGACCAATCTTGTACTCGTAGATATTGATCTTTAAGCCTTAAATCGAGCTGTTTTAAAAATAACTTTATATTTGAAACATGCTGCTGTTCCCAAAACCAAAACCATTTCTATATAAACCATTTAACATGAGAAGCCCAATTTCTATATCCAATACTGTCATAATACAACAAGTTTTTGACATATCTATAATCTTGCATAGAAAGAGCTTTTAGCCAAAATTAAAAACAGCTTATACTACTTAAAATATGATTATCTTCAACAGTCACCAACAATTACAGCATTAAATACAAATCAAATTAAAATTGTAAATAACGATTAAATCCCATTTTGTTTTGTACTCAAAACACAACAGAAGAATGATTAACGCCGTAAGTCTTACAAAATAACAATTTATCTCTATCAAAAATAATTTGGTTTGAATGTCTTCATTTTAATTATTTTCAAACATATTGGACTATGTATATTTCTGAAAATGTATTTTTATTCAGTTAAAATGATTGAAATGTCCACAGTATATTGATTATACCTTGTTATCATTATACCTTGTCTAATAAAGAACACATATGTCCCTAAAGTACGCCAAGAACGACAATATTGCAAACTCCCTTTAAACAAACATGTTCATGGAAAACTTTTTGTTTTGATTTGACAATATTTTTTAAAAGATAGAAAATGTGGATACTCTGTTTTTACTGAAGTTTATGTAATCTTCATCAATATCCGAGGTGTTTTAGCTGTGTGAAATTCCTTAACATTGAAACTTTAAAATATTAAACAATTAACTTACCTGCATATGTAAACTTCAGTTGCAAGCATAGATTATCTTCTGCTGAACTGAATAGACATGAACATGTAATTACAATATTTGAAAAAACCATTACGACATTTCATTGAAATTTTCACTTTTATCTTTAAATAAGTCAAACCATACATGTCGACCATACAACGAATTACATCATTGAATTTTCAATTACGCACAAAAGAAACAATTACGCACAAAAGAAACAGCTAAGTGTTATAATAAATACATCATATTCTATGTTATGACATAACTTGTTATATTTATTACAATGCCAATACTGGCTGGTACATATTATTGGTTAATCTACATTATCGAAAAGGCAAGTGCAATTTTCTTTATTTCATTTTATTTTAGTTTAGTTTATTTTGTTTAATTAATGTATTAGATTATCAAAACACATCTTATTACCTATCATGAGCTGTGACGCAAATATACTGTTCCGTTTGTGCCTGTATAGTTCCCTTGATCAATATCTGAGCGCTAAACACATTTTGTATTCCTTTATGAACTGAAGAATTCTTTATACTTTCTACAGTTGTGTTTTCACTTATATCTACGGACGTTTCTATTGTTAATGATGGTTTATTCCTGAAAATTCAAAACGGTGTACATATCACAAAGCATTTTTTAAATTGTATGACATACTGCATTCTTATAATGATAATTCTAAAAGAAACAACTTTCTTTAAACAATGTCAAAGCTATCCATTTATTTTAGTATCTACGGAATATGAGCATTTAGTCAAAATAGAGAGAAATAAGAATCCCCAAAGAAAGCCCAACACGGCAAAATTGAAAATGTTGCAGCCTCGGTTTGATTGAGCCTGTTCATGGACGGTTCTGTCAAGTAAAACCTACTGTCCACGCCCCCTAGCACCGGCCTTCACCGACATCAAGCCTTGCTTGGGACGATAAGTATTTCAGACATATGAATCTATACATTTTATTTATAAGATAGAGTTTGTCCGGGATTCCCGTTCGTAAACTTTATGTACAAATAAAATCAAAATTAACTGAACATTGAACTATTTCACTTTTATAAAATGGTCAAACCTTACTTGTAACGATAAGTATTTTAGATGTATGTACCCATATAATTTATTATTAAAATAGGGTTCGTCCGGGATTCACGTTCGTAAACTATATATACAAATAAAATGAAAAGTAACTGAACATTGAATTATTTCACTTTCATAAAATGGTCAAACCTTACTTGGGACGATTAGTATTTCAGATGTATGTAGTTATAAACGTTATTAATAAGATAGGGTTCGTCAAGGATTCCTATTCATATACTATATATACAAATAAAATCATAATTAACAGATCATTGAAACTTTTTTCTTTTATAAAAAGTTTTTTCCATCACCCCTAAAAATGGTATACATAAGACGGGGTATGTTACGCATAAGTTGATGCACACTAATAACTATTGTCAGCTAGGTAAGAAAATTACTTTATTATTTATCGTTTTTGTATTTCTACGGTAAATGGAACGAGTTTAAATCTCACACTTGCCAGGTTGTTCTTTTGTTGTCGTTTTTTCAAATACATTCAAATGATTGTGGTACGCAAATAGTTGCTTTAAAGATTGAATTAGTAATTTATTACATCATTGCCAATAAAATATTTTCCTTTTTAGAATGCATAAAAATGCAAACTGAAAGCAACTTTGATATAATGTTTGAATGAAATTTAATGAATATTAAACTTACATTTGGCATTACAGATATAATAAGTTTGATGACTTAAAGATAAAAGAAAACTACTATCCATAAATATTTGCAATTACTTATAATGTACATCAGCACTGTGACACAAACAATAAACATATGTTGATTAAAACATATTTTATAGCTTACATACATGTAATGGCTGCATGCTTTACACAGGTACAAATATATTACTTCTTACCCTGACAAAGTGGATATGAATATATACAGAAGACATGGTGCTATACGTTTTGATTCAATAACACAGGTAAATATACTTTTATCCGTAGGTGTTGGTGGAACAAACTTGATCCCATTCTATAAACAGATATAAGCAGTTGAAAAGCAAGCCTCAAGATGTGTTTATGTTAATGAAAATTAAAAGTATATTGATAATTTATCTTGAAGTTTGTACAAATAAAATTATTCGAACTAGCCAAAGTCATTTACAATTAAAAAAAGACATAACTTCGAACTATGAAAAAGATTGAGCTTAATGTAATTAATAAGTAAATGGGTAGAAATACGATGATGTCATAAACCATGCGCCTTTAACATTGTATTTTTTTTACTTCTTTGACACTCTAAAGATATTTTAAAGATCTTTAACAAACAACTGTAATTAAATGATAAAATGTTAATATGTTCTTTCATGCATTAACAATAGGTTTTTACTTTAAAGGGTTATTCTGAAATTTTTCACATATGGTAACAAGCAGTTTTTATAAAGACAAATATTTTATATATAAACAATTAGTCAACAATAGGCAGCAGTTTTTATAAAGACAAATATTATATATATAAACAATTAGTCAACAATAGGCATTTAAATACTTACAAAACCAGTAAGGTTTCCAATACCTATAATAAGATAAATTGCATATCGAATCATCAAACATAGAGCTAAAAATAGTTTTCTTTTTTTAAATGTGTTTAAGACATTATTTAAGCAACAACGATAAGACATTAAGCTGCCAGTTCAGTCATCAATTTGTTGATTGTATTTAGGAATAATTGTTAACTGAAATATTGTCATTTGGTTTTGAAGAACATTAAGAAAGTTTTTTTAAGCTTTTCAATCAGATTTAAATGGATCGCATTTCTTTTAAATGATAATAAAATTTAAATACTTTTAGAACAGTTGTCGTCAGGAGAATATCCCAACGGACATAAACATTGACCACCTTTCAAACATACACCAGTACCCGAACATGAGCTAGGATGACAACCGACTAGAACCGAAAAAAAAACACAAAACATATAAACCAAAAGGTTTCCACATCAAAATGACAATATAATATTTCTTTTAATGTATACATTCAATGTTCAAGTCTTGTAATTCTTTTAGATTTTATAAGAAATATCAAGTTATGTAATTCGACATCAATTTAAAATGTTGGGCATAAATTTTTATGTTGACTTAAATAAAATTATAGATTTAAACTATAGCGAAAGAATAGAAAATTTTCGAAAGGTTATTCAACATTGGAAAAGAAGAATTGTCACACCTATTGCTGTTAAAATCTCTTTTGATTTCATCTCTAAATCATTTATTAATTTCACTACCAAACCCTTCTGAAGATGTAATCAGTGTATTAAATAAAATGTTTATGATTTATTTTATTTGGCAAGGAAATGTAACAAATAAAGACTTCTGTTATTTAAAAAACTATGCTGAGGGCGACTTGCAGCTGATAAATATTTCTGCCTTTATCATGGCATTAAAAATAACATGGTTTAAAAGAATAAGGAAAACTATTCTTTACGACAAACCAGATAGGTAAAAATATTTTCACTGCGGAAACCTTTACTTTGATAAACAAACAATTTTTTTTTGAGCGTTATCAAGATATATAGAATTAATTCAAAAAGAAAATCATTCTTTCGGAAAACATCCTTTATCTTATAACAATAACATATTTATAGGTTAAAAAAGTGTATATTTTAAACCGAGGTTCGATGCTGGTGTATATAACAAAGAATACCTTAAAGCATCTGATGGAAAGTTCTTGTGTTATAATTAATTTATTAATAGATACACTGTTCAAACTAATATGTAAATTTTCAACGGTATGCTATCATCAGTAAAGCAATTTTTAGAGAACTATGATATAATATCTAACATCCCACAGATAAACATTGGTCAAGACATACCGTTTTACTTTACAGATATGATATCAGACATAAATGGACAAAACCTTTCTATAATAAATTAAATAAACAAAAATCAAAGCCGACAGGTTTCGAAAAAATAGACAATAAACCTTAATTTAGCTTTTAGTGAAAATGAATGGAAGATTATATTTGAAATGCCTTTCAGAATGACAAAATGTGCCAAGTTTCAATGGTTCCAAACAAGAATTTTACACAGAACTATTAGAACCAATAATCTTTTATGCAAAATTAAGTATAAAGAAAGTCCTTTATGTTCTTTTTGTAGTAATGATGCTGAAAGCATTGAGCACCTATTTTGGCTGTGTCCCATTGTCAAAAGAATATAAATGAATTTCTAATTTCTTATAATAAATAAAGAACCTTTTTATATTTGAGTAAAAAAGAAATGATGTTTGGTTATAATGTAAAAGATGATCTATCCAACGAAAAAATATCTCAGTGTAAAATGCTTGATCTGTCTTTATCAATGTTTGGAGCGAAAAACTTTATAACACAAAACCTCAAGACTGCCACAAAAGTAGAAATCATAAATAATAAGTTTGATAAAATTTGGAGTCATTTAAGAAAATTTAAGTCTTTATTTCAAAAAGAAAAATGTCAGCTGAGAAAATCCTTTTTCTACTCTGAAAAGTATAGTTTTGAGTTTATGTATTTAAGAAATAATTCAAGCCAAAAAAGCATGCATTAATTTTTTTAATAAAGTTGTGAGTGCGAGTGTGAATGCATGTGTCGTCCTTGATTCTTTGTGTTGTTGTTGTTTGTGTGTGTGTGTGTGTGTGTTGTTGTTTTTTATCGTCTTTTTTGTTATTGTTGTTTTTATTTCTTTCCCATTAATAGTTTCACATCTAGTGTACCCCGTTCCTATGCATGATAAAAGAATGTAAAACCACTGTGGGATGTTCTCCAACAATAAATGGTAATGTGACGAAGCGAACAAATGGGGTTACCCCATGTTGGGCCTAAAAAGAAAAAAGTTTCGTAATTCGTATATCATTTAGCAATTATACAATGCAAATCAACATACCTGTCGGGCATTCTGTAAGATCAGAAGTCACAGTCGGGCAAAGATCTTAAAAAGAATAGGGTTATGTAGTATGTAAAGCTATAACGGTAATGTTATTTTAGATTTCCGTTGTCCTGTTATAGATCAAGACACACAAACACACACAAAATCCGACATTAATTGAAACAAACATGAACAGAAGTACAGATATAAACAAATTAATCTAATTGAATCAAAATAATTCATTCTCACCAACACTACAGTTTGTTCCCTCATAACGTTGGTAACAGTCACAGGCATATTTGTTAACTTGATCTCTACAGGTTCCTCCGTTTGAATCACAGTAATTGTTTACACAGTCGTTTACATCTTAAAATTAGATAAAATGTTATAATGATCGGAGTTTGTCATTTATTTATTTATTCGAATATGTCTTTATTCTTTCAAGATAAATGCAGGTTTAATAATTTTAGATAAGACTTACTTATTTACTGATGAAGAAGAACTTTTTTGTTAAAAGACGAGAATAAAGATCAACATGGCAAAGGCAACGTTCACAGACGCACCCCGACCACACCCAATACCAACCACAAGCAAGGCATCTCAGAGGCACCGCAACCAACATCAGGAGTGGAGGATAGGCGGCGAAAAAAGTGGAGTAATCTTTGTGTTGAAATAATGAGGTAACGACTAAAACACGTTCATATAAAATAAAGACCAAGGGGTGACAAAAACGTATTCATAATTGAGAGAAGCGTGGGGTGAAACATACTAACACGTTACGAATTAATAGGAAGACTCACAAACATGCAACATTCAAAACAAGTAATACATACAATCTATGAAACAACGTAAATAACACAGAGATACCGCCTGTATAGGTCTTAAGTCATGTACCCACTAGAAATTAACCTTTTTCGTGCGCCCTAAACCTCACTTCTTAAGCCCATATCTTTCTAGATGAAAGCCAGGACCCCACCAAGTGAGTTCCTACCATATCATGTAACCTTAAAACGATAAGATGACACAGAAATTCGTCCTGTAAATTGTACAAAAACTATAGCCCTAATGACCATTACCAAGTACTTCGATGTGTTAAATTAAGCAGGCAACATAAAACACCTACAAGGCCCAAACGAAAGCAAGACAGTAAGAAAATTAATCGATTCAATCAAAGCGGCTTAAAGAACTTCCGTCATAGTTTCCCACTTGAGTTCGTAGATTGTAATCAAAAGAAAAAGAAGTCAGCGTCCCAACTGTAAAGGTTTGAACACCTTTGCCTTAATATAAGGATAATAACTCTTTTAATAAACCGTTATATTTTACGTAAAGACACAGAAAATTACAAGACCTAGCCGACGACAGTTTTAAACCACAATAATCATGCTTTTACCATGTCATTAAAGGCGTTTTTAAATAATAATTAAATTTAAATTGAATCAGAATTCATAGATAAATTTTATAAAATATTTACCCAATTATGCAAGCCTGTTTTAAATAAAGGTTTGCCAAAGTAATGATTAAATTCAACATTTCATTAAACTCATCAACAATACGCACGCCTCTAGAATCTTATTACTTGCGATTTACCCATATGATGTAGCTTGAGTACATCCCACCACGATCTGATATAACAATACTAAATTCAAAATCTGTCAAATTTAGTTCACTATTTAGTAGACAATGATAAAATGTCTCACAATCTAGAAAAGATAATATGCATTCAATTTAGTTCACTGGTTTTAATTATTTAGGAATATTGATAGAAACAAGGATTATCATGTTAAGAATTTCACTTAGAGTAGCGGGAAGTGTTATTAATGCATGTCTAATTTCCTGATGTGAAGAAACTTAACATAAATAAATAATTCAGTACTCACTGCACAATAATTCCATTTGGAATGCATATTATCTGATATGATAACTGTTATTCAAACATGATACTAAGATTCATCTAATAAAACAGGGAGGCTTTACAAACTTCTTCATCAGATCCTACATGTTCATTTTAAACTATACATGGAAAGAATCTTCTTTATGTAAACGTATATCTACTTCAAATTTTTCTGAATTAAAGATATAATTTATCTTTTTCTCCACTAATAAAATTACGATGCCGTGATTCAACAGATTTATAAAATTATAATGTATTCCATGTTTGCAGGATACTAATTCAGCACTCAGGACGACACATTTACCGATAAATCATCGATCATTCAGCGTATACTGACTCCGACGAAGCATCTAAAACTCAATTTCTCTACTTAGGTCCCTTTAAGAATAAGATACGTACTGCTGTATGGTTATGATATCATCCAACAATTACCAAGTATCATAATGGCCCCAAAACTATTTACAGACTTTGAATTTCAATTCAACAAGTTGGCCGTAGTAGACTACGAAGTCAATGTCTATAGAGACCATTTGTGTAAACAGAATATATATTTGGACAGGCTATTAATATTATTGCAACATATTAGTATCTCAGAGTAATGAAATACTGAGAAATTCGGTCAAACACTATTCTGAAACTAATTAAAATCATATATATAAAAATTATGCAACATCAAAGCAACAATTAATTTAATTTCTGCAATACTGCGTTTCTGTTATTCCTTTTTTAATTAAGTATAATGAAAAACAATTACAATGAAAATGAATTTGCCCAAACTTACAATATTCGCGCGATATCTACCAATTCTTTAATTACGTTCCGAACATGATAAAGTTTAAAACAATGATGTTTTCAGCATGCGTTACAATAAATAACATATCCCTCAAATTACTCTTTAATGTTAAATTCATTTGGGCATAGAACAATTCCTGCAGTACATTTTATCTAAATAACCCTCGAAGTGCGCTATGTACTCCTCTGTGATTTTCACTATTTATGGTTTGTATTCTGGGTACATTATTAATAACTACCATCCTATTTGGTCTAGAAGCAGTCAAGCCATCAAAACATCATCAACTAACTGGCAAACTGATAATATTTATATCACATGGCTATAAATGACTTGACTCTAATCCTTCATTAAACAATTTCAATAACATTTCCAATTGATACTATACCATTCAGTATTGTTCCCATAAATGTGTACTTTTCGTTAGGATACTATAAGGATAACGCAGTAACAATTTTAATTGATACTCGTTTTATCCTTTGAGATATGGACTTGACGATGTGATAAATTTGCAATGCTAATGTCATGTAATTTCACATCTTCTGAGCAAAAATACACTTAATGAAATATTCAACTTTTTTGTTATAATTAATATTATATAAATTTTGCACCAATAATCCGCTACGGATATTATACATTTTACATTGTATGTCAGTTGAACAACTAAGTATATCTATAATTTATAATAAACTTATCCTCGAATCATGAGGCTAAAATAGTTCAAAAATAGATTATCTTCACAAACATTGTTCTTAGTTTAAAAAATCTAAAACATTCATATTCAAGCCATAATTGCATGACTGTTGTGGAATTAAAAACAGATTTAGTATTCGATTACTAATCACTGAAAATAACTAGCCTAAGGCATAATGTTATTATAGAAACCTGTATTTGGTAATCTCCGTAGAATTTTAAGTCCATTTAAAATGACTTGAATTACTTTATTTAAAGCCGAGCCGCTTCGAGCAGAGCAAAATATTTCCATAAAAACACGTGAAAACATGTAACTAAAAAATTATAAAGATACAAAATGCTATTATTAATACTATGTTTTTAGCGATTAATCCGATCTGTTTCAGTATTCTATGCAGCTATCAGTGATAAGCTATTCTTTTGCAGCATTTAGCTCTAATGTAATTTACATCCGTGTTAGCCAATTTGAAATGTGTAAATTACATTACTTTTTGGAACTTCACTAAATTAATACTATGCTCTAAATTCAAGTTCAATACAAAATATAAGCATAAATTGAAGCTGCTTCTTTAAATGATAATTTTATTTTAAACACTTTAACAATAATTCAAGAAAAGAACAAACAATAATCCTCAAAAATGCCTCGTAAGGAAAAACCAATCACTAAATAAAGTAACAGGGAAATGTCTTACACATTGACCATATCTATCAAATATAGTATTCATTGAAAGTTTTGGAAAATAACAATATCTTGGTTTTACTGGACAAACCTAACAAAGAAATGCATCAATTGTCATACTCTGTGCGAGCATCTCTTGACATCTCTTTACAGAGAAAAAAAAAAGAATCCCAAAGATTGCACAAGAACGACAAACTGAAAATTTTAGGCTAATTCTGACTGAGCTTTACTGTTCAGGTAAAGAACGTCACATTTGCTGTACCACCGCCCCCTTTATCTGGTTAAACAGCAATTTGACACTTAATATAACTGAGTAAAATTCTATTTAGAAACATCCACATATGCATATTGCAATTGAACTTAATATTAGTAAAATGCCTTAGAGATTTGGGGAATTCAGTGGATATGGTTGCTGAAAACTTGTCAGCAACAAAAATATGCGACAAAACAAGTTATCTTTAATCATATACCGTAACCTAATTATCTGAATGCAAGTCACAACATTTCTTAGTAAAGTATTGTTTTTGGCTTTACTATGTTTCACAATGATGGCTTAAATCATCTCACACAATAACATGAAGCCAGTGAATATTTCTCCTTGTATTGCCGATCAATACATGTATTTGGGTTGAGATAGTCTGTGTCTTAATAAACCAAATCTTTTTTAATCTCATTAAACAGTATATGTATATCTAAAAATTTTTTAAAATTTACTAAAGAATCCACACATTAGATTCTCCAACTCAAATTTATATTGATCAAATATAGTCAAACATCAATATATATGTCTCAAAAACACCTTACTTATTTCGCCAACCGCCTTCTCTTTGAAAACTGTCATAATATACACATCACAAAGAAAGTTCCCCTCTCAATTTATCGTTTGCAAGTAGCCGAGTTTCGAACATGGCAGATAAAACATGCATCTGAATTATAAACGTATTAAAAACAGAACTCTTTTAATTAAATTATACAATCAATTTTAGGAAAATCGTTTAAAATTTATATATTAAGAATATATAACTACCTTCATTGCTCCGTCCTACAAATTATTTTTAAAATTTCTAGTTAGACTTAATTAGTTTACCACTTTTGCATTATTCTAAGTAAATGATAATCTTGAATCTATAATAATCAAGGACGTAACTACCTTTTTACCTGTAAAGTAGATTTACAAACATTACAGGGTTTATGACAATAAAGTTAAAATTCAAACCTGAGAGCCAATTTCCGGTGTTGATCAAACATTCGACGCATGGTCACTGGAATGAGATAAAAAATTACACTCCGGCCTACTTGACTTGATTTATTCACCTGTCTCATCCTACTCTGATTATTAACTGTCCAGTGCACGAGATATTAATATTCGATAAGTCGTAAAAATACGTAAGATTAAGCGCTTAAATATGAGACATATTCATCTTGTTCTATGCATTATACAACTGAACCTTTATAGCGCAACTTAACGGTGCGATAGACATTATATTTGATATACTACACAGCTGTTTCTGGTCTGTGAATAAAGGAAAGCTTATCCGGTATTCACCATGTATATCCCGCTAACTCAGAAAGTTAATATCGCAAGGTGTTACAAAAGAAACGCCGTAGAGTAAAAACAAATCGCAGTGGTTAACAAGTCCAATGTATTGTGACAATTTATTCTCTTCAGCACTAGATCTTTCATATCTATTAGTGGTTTAAACCTATATTGCGAAAACAGATAATATGGATGACATTTTCATCTATTGCTTTAAAACAATATTTCTTATCAGCTAAGCTACAAAAAGATACATAAATAAAACTATTAATATAAAAGCATGATATTCATAACCCATCTATTTTGAAATATAACCAGGTTATTTTTTTTTATTTGTAAAATATAAACTCAGTTAGAACAATTCGTACTCAACGCATTCGAACTTAATTGCCATTCGTGACCAATATTCAGACCCAGTAATCAAATATTCTGGATCTTGACTTTCCTCACTTGCATTTATCATTAAAAATAAACTCATCATTGCCGAACAATTAGAGCTCAAAGCCTGACGGACAGCCTTATGGGCACCTAAGTGGCGAGTATAAATACCTCAAATACCACAAAAGCATTACTCAGTCTTAGCCAGCTGCCACAAAGATCAACATATCACAAAATAATAATTTAATATTTAGCATAATTATTTATTTGAATCTCTGCGAGCTATTTATTCCTACAGTCGTTGTTTATACTAAAGTATTGCAAATCGAAATATCCCAGAGTTTTCCCTTATATTAGGATGCCTGAACAGCTACACCTCAATTTTATATTTCAAGTTCAGTAACTATCAACTTCAAAGCACCGATCGTTAGAATACGCAAGTAATATTACTTATTCCTGACACACATCATTAATTAATACTTGAACCACATCAATTTGCAAATATTCCATTAGAAAAAATACTGATAAATGTATAACCACACGTGACGTTTACACTATTTTAACAAGAGATAGACACCAACTATTGGTACATGACCATAAACAATCTGAACCTGCATGAATTTCGGGAATCCTTGCTGACAAATTGCACATGGCTTCATTTATACATATTTTTATGTTGTCTTTATTATTCATTTATCTTTATAAAGGCCATGACAGGACAAATGATCGGCGCTTTCACATGTTAGCTTCAATACATAAAATTTATAAACTATTCAAATAAATTCAATAGACAAAACAGTGAGATTGCTACTTATACAATAGTTATAATCATTGCGTTGATAAGCAACATGTTACCTAAAAATGGGTCAAACAGAAAAATGCCGGGTGATGATTTACCAATTATGTATGTTACAATGCTACCATTAATTATCGCCAAATTTAACAAAGTCAATATAAACATAAATTGCTATAGAGCAACACATCTAAATCGAATATCACAGGCTGACACTATTATTATGCTTGTATGCAATATCAAGGGCTGTAATGAGAGTTGCTGAGTAAAAATGTTTTAGAAACCTCTACTCCTTGCCACTTAATGTTTTGAATATATGACTAATGCTTATTAACACGAAGTGACTAGGCGACAAAACCTCGATTAGAAATCTTAGACGCATTTAATGTTGATTATGCCAATTCAGGGGCTCTATAAGTATGCTGAGAAAACTGTTACGACAAAATATTCGTCCCAGCGCTCGCCCATTCCGGCCGCACATCACTATTTAAACCACTTGGCCAATGCAACCCGCGCCAAATTATCCTTAATCAAATGATTACGTGTATATCTTTTTCCATTTTCATAAATACACAAGTCACTAAATAGATCAATTCAGCTTTTAACATATGCTGGGACAGTCAACGTAAAGCACTGGCTCATAATCCACGTGCGCGTCACCTGTAGTTTTAGGCGCCGGTGGACGCAACAATCCAAGCCTTACTGTTGTAGTGAATCAGAGAACAGAGAGCAAAAACTGCAAATTACTTTTATAAGACATCAGCACGAGACGACCCAATTAACTTCTGTGGTGTCAACAAAGACGACGTGGATATGGTTTATTAACGATGTGCTTTGTTGAATGTACAGGGGCTAGTGACAAAAAGAACTAACATTTAAAAGTGACTATTTCAAACGTTTCTTATGATAGTTATGATATTGTTATGTCAACTGAGACCTGAAGTGATGGATGCTTAGATCTAAATGTAGACTTGCGTTTTTAAGGGATTCCGTTATTCTCTGTTCTATTTCTATATTATAATGCATAGAAAATATACTTAATCTTCCAGTAAAAGTTATTCGTATGCGATTGTTATTCATGTAAAAATAAATTGATTTTAAATGACACTTAATTTATTAACGAATCAGTGTGATGTTTTATGGATAAATATTTCAGGGGAAACTTTCTCCTGAAAAATACTTTTACTTGTGTTCTGACATATGTCGGACGTAGGCAATCTATGATAAAAAATAATTCTTTAAAGAACATGAAGATCTCTTTAAATGGTTTGGTATCAACATGTCATGTGGTCGATATTCGTGTTTTTGAATATCGTTTTATGTATCATTTTGTCCTTGTATTTGTATATACATCTCTTGTATTTGTCTGTTATCTATGTTTTTTTACAGTCCGATATACAATCCATTATCCCATATCATTCCTATATCATTCCATTTCATCATCTCATTATAACAACTAATTTCTCATATTTCATTTTGACATAATTTGCATGCCGGGCCTCCGTTTTTACAAACTTCCCGGAAAAACCATCTCACGCATGCGCACTTTGATATAAATATTTCTATTGGTTTGCGCCAGAAATTGTTTATCTTATTTATTTATCTATTTATCAAGGCGTATGTTTATGTCCTTACAGGTAATATATGTCTCATTATCATGCATATTTCATTGATCGTTTATGTATTTCGGAACTGTATTTATGCACTTTGATATATTTCTATTGGTTTGCGCCAGAAATTTATCTTATTTATTTATTTATTTATCAAGGCGTCCTTACAGGCATAAACAGACCATTCATACATCTGAAAAGGACCATACGACATTGGTGGCCAGTGTGGGGGAACAACTGAGGCCTTATACAAGTCAGCTTCCTCTGACTTACATTCGGATCAGAACTCGTTCTCTAATCCCTCCTCTGATGTTTCCGTTACAGCTCCGTTAGATTCCAATTCCTTACTTACATCAAGTCCATCACAAAGCAATTCTTCCACAATACATGATTCTAACAATTGTATGTTAACTTCTTTTACAGGAACATTAAACAGCAAACAAGATGTCACGTCAACAACTCTAACTTCTTATTCTGTTCCAAATAAACCATCTCATTCTGTTACAGGTTCAAAATATGTTATTCCTGCACTGAGAAATCCAACTAAGGACAACAACAACAACTTACAGAGGCAGAAACGTACAAGAAAGAAACCCGGATGGATGCTAAATGATAACTGGAAATTAGATTTATGCTTTTTCTTTTCTATATAGGTGTGTTTCAACTTTGAAGTTAGGCGTTGTTCGGTACCTGATGTGTTTCGTTTTATGTTTCATATCATGTACCATATATTTTACCTTGATAATTTATAAATGTACTTTACAGTACTTTGAAAATAAAGGATTTATTGTTGAGAGTGCACATCTTCAATGAATTCACAGATCTATTGATAAATTAAAATTTTATTTCCGCGTGACATATATTTTTTTCGTGATTCGCGGCATACGGTATTTTTGTGGAACATGCTTGAGTTTAAGGTATTTTGCCCGGGTATTATATATTTACTCACAGGTTGTAATTGCCTTCAGTATTTAGATTTAGTTATGTAGTACCTAGTAGTTTAGTTACTTTATGGTCTAAGCTTACTACTTGCAATGTCTGATTCAAGCTCTTCCTCTTTAATATTTTATGAATGTCGGGGCGACATTCCCCAAAGTGAGGAAGTAACATGTGGTCGATATTCGTGTTTTTGAATATCGTTTTTATGTATCATTTTGTCCTTGTATTTGTATATATATATTTTGTGTATATTTGTCTGTTATCTATGTTTTTTTACAGTCCGATATACAATCCATTATCCCAAATCATTCCTATATCATTCCATTTCATCATCTCATTATAACAACTAATTTCTCATATTTCATTTTGACATAATTTGCATGCCGGGCCACCGCTTTTACAAACTTCCCGGAAAAACCATCTTATGCATGCGCACTTTGATATAAATATTTCTATTTGTTTGCGCCAGAAATTGTTTATCTTATTTATTTATTTATTTATCAAGGCGTATGTTTATGTCCTTACAGGTAATTGTTGTTATTCATTATGTCTCATTATCATGCATATTTCCATTGATCGTTTATGTATTTCGGAACTGTATTTATGCACTTTGATATAAATATTTCTATTGGTTTGCGCCAAAAATTGTTTATCTTATTTATTTATTTATTTATCAAGGCGTATGTTTATGTCCTTACAGGCATAAACAGACCATTCATACATCTGAAAAGGACCATACAACAAACATTTACCTGCAGTATTCACAGAGTTATAGAAAGGTAAAGTAAAAAGACATGTTGCTTAAATATCATTCAAAGGTCAATCTCAGTCTCGACTGTAACAGAAAAAATCCATGGAATGATATGAATGTAGTGATTAGAAACATGCTAAAAACACGTATTAAAAATTAAAAATTATCATTCATCATGAAATTATATTAGCAGTATCTGACAGTAAATGCTTACAGCTTCAAGATTATACACTTGTGAGCGTTAAGTAGAATAATATTTTAATGTTGTTTGCTGAATTAGAGTAACATGTTTCATAGCCTAATTCATCAACTAACAATTAAAAATGAAGAAAGTCGGGGACCAATTGTGAACAAAGTCTTCACTATGAAGAAAATGATCTCTGTTTAAATAAGTGTTTTAAACTCCTATTTGAAATGAAAACCCGAGTAATGAGCAGAGGCTAATTGTCCTTTTGAAATTAAAATAGGTAATGCAATTATGATAATTACAATGCATTACATATCGCGATGCTTGGAAATTATTTACAGTTCAAAATAGGTAGAGAAACAGAAAAACAACCATTGTTTCGTCGTCTTTTCAATGCTTTGGATATAGTTAGAGCAAACTTGGTAAAGATAATCTAAAAGTAAAATTGTATTGTACAAATGAAATCTAGTATCAACATAAAGCAATAATGAAAAATAAGTATGCTCCCAATTAATCTTTGCTTAAAAAAAAGGAATTACTCCATTTCTTCATGTATAAATGATTTAGTAGTTATGCACAGCCATAGTGGGTAACAATATAGTTATATGCATATTTAATACATATTACATTAAGGTTACATAGTAATAATTGGTAACTCTGGAAAAAAATTGCAGTAGGTAGGATATATATCTATTAACAGTAGTGTTAACCTCGCAAAATGAAAGTTGATACATCAAAAACAAAAAGTAAGGATATTTTATAGAGGGAGTCCATTTCAAAGAAATATTAATTTTCACTACGACATGAAGACATTGAAATTGTTCAGATTTAAATTCATTTAGTTATCGTTTATACCTGTGGTAAATCTTTAACTATAGCACAAAGTACACTAGCGACCAACTCAACAACATTTTAGCTCACACATATAGCTTTCTAAGCAGTAATTGATAGTACCCATCTAATCAATGGATGTGGGTGATGTGGTTTTCCTAAAATATTTCCATAGAAAAGGTACATTTAAAATTCTACAAGAAATTATTTTAAGTGAAAAAGACCTTACAAAAGAATTTTATCTATTGTGAGCTAGGTAGGTTTAGTTTAAAGACTAAACATTATTATAATATCAAAACTACTTCGTCAAAACCGTGCAAACATAAGAAAATAAAAATATTTTTTTTGTATATAAAATGCTAAAATCCGACTTAAAAAATCGACCGAAAAAGTCAATTGAGTCTTTAGTAAAACTATGTTGTAATAATAATAGGCAACAGAATGTTGTAAAATGACTTTTATCTTAATTAACAAAGTTAGATGATAGTTCTCACAGCATGCACAAGTGATATTTTTGGCATAGAACTTTTCGCATTAAGTTCAACCATGAGAAAAACACTTACAAATAGTACATGTCAATCTTAGTAAGATTAAAAGTTCCCATCAACTGAAAGAAAGTCAGGTCGCTGTAAAACGGGACCAATACTATTAATGAAATAATGCAATATTGAACGTAAGAAGGCGAATAAAATGTATAATCTTAATCACAAGATTATATTAATACGATTAACTAAACATAAACAGACTATTTCAAAATATTGGTGAAAGTCTATAACACATTTATAGACTTCTAAATATAAGTCTAATCATGTATAAAATATGAAAAGTTGTGCCATTTCACAAAGTCTCTGTCGTTTTTAAAAGTACTTAAAACGAACCAAGGGAAGATTAACAAAGAATTAACTAAAACTTGTTAAATATATGTATAGTGCATATTAAAGCAATAGTTTGATATCTCGAATATAGTTCTAAAGTTATCCAGTGGAAAGGCTACGCCTCGAAATTAAAATTGGAGAGTTTTTGTGCCGGGAATTTAATTCAACACAATAGTACTGAAAACATTAAGCTTAGGTCAGTCAACAACATACAATCGCTTGTCATCACTGACATGTCGAAAAAATGATAAGCAATTTTAAGTTATAAGTAGCAAACCTAAAGATCATTTATCATTTGATTGAAAAGATGAACAATAAATGACATCGCGAACAATAAGTTTTCATAAAAGATATATAACAAAATCTTGAAGATGAAAATATCATTTATACTCAAGTAAAGACCCAAATCAAAGAAAGTAAAACACCAAATTAATTACTTACAAAGAAGAAATGGGTAATAAAACAAAAATAATCTGAAAATAAATGAGAATAATGGGAAAATAAGAATAAAAGGAACAGTAATAAGCCAAATTGAACTACTCTGAACCAAAATAACGAACTTTCAGAAAATAGTATATGCGAATATTCACAAATAAAACTATAAATGAAATTATTGAAGTACAAATTTGTTAATTGGTAACTTTCAGCGCTAAACATATGGCATAACTATCTGGATTATATATTTCAAACTAGTGGAATATAATAAGATTCTAATTTTAAACGGAACCCTTTTCTGTTAACGAACATAAGGTTGGTAATTGCGCAAACAGTTGAAAGATAATGAATCCTATGTACTTATAAAATCTTTAATTTTCAACAGAAATAACAAAATTACCTGTTTTTCGAACCATTTCTTAACATCTAAAACTCAACTTACTATTGAAAAAGAAAATGAAACTATCAATACAGGGTTGGTACCGTCTTAAGAAATGGTTATTTTAAAATTAAAGTATTACTCTGTCTACCACAAACATTCAACCATTACACATTATAAGATAATGACACTAAATATGCTTTAAAGAAACATGGATAGATCCTCTCTTTCACCATCAATCCCTTTTATGAAAGATTAAAACAGTAGACAATACAAAGTTAAGTAAGTAATAAAACATTAAATATTTTACAATATATAATGATTTACATATATTGTATTGATGAAATGAATGATGTGAAATGAATGTATGAAAAAGCATGGAATAAGTATAGAGGAAAAATAATAATTTCATTGAAATCTACATAAACACATTAAAGCTCAACTCATAGATAAAGGGGAAATTAGAACTTATTAACAAATCATTTTAATGTAAAAACGTACCTAGTAACATAACAGTTCTATTCCGACTTAAACTGAACAAAAACGACTAGAAATACTTCCGCAATGTTAACTTAAGTTTACACGGTTAGTGCCAGTTTTAAAGGTGACAACGTATTCAATTACACTAAAATACCTCAAAAGAGAATACCAAACCTTCTCTGAACCATCTGATTTAATTTGAAAGCAGTCGTCAAACATCGTTTTCAACGTTTAAGACGGTGCCTGTAAAACATTGATCTGCTATGAGATCGTAACCGGTCAAGTTAACGATAAACGCCCCCCCCCCCTGTTGATGTACAAAAAAAAACCAGATAATGGAATACCGTTTATTCTAAAAATAGAGAAAAACAGAATCCAAAAAAAGGCTAACAAAAAAAATTTGTAAAATTTTGCGGGTTTCGGTTTTGATTGAGCCTTTTCAGGACGGTTTATGGAAATTCAATTTCCCCGTAAAAGCCCCTGCCCCGGTTTTAAGCAAATTCAACTTTAAAAAACAAAAATGTAAAATTTTAAATTTTTAAAACATCCGCAGATTTTTTTGCAACCGGGGGTTATCATGGAACCCTTCAAATGACACAGTAGTGTCTTCCCTAAAAAACGGGTTTCCCCCAAGAAAAAGAAAGTGTACCAAACGAAAAAAAAGGGGCGGAACAAAATAAATTAAAATTGAAAGGGGGACAGGGGTTATGAACCTGCATATCACAGAAAAACGTCAAAAAACAAAAAAAAAAAGCGGCAACAAACAGCGGATTTTACAGTATTAAGAAGGAAACTGGAAACCACCCAAATTGAAAAAGGCCAAAATCAAGAAACAAAATCCATCTAATGTTTACACAAAAAATGTCGTGCTAATCGATTTCAAATGAAATATAACATCATTATTAAAGGACAGGGAGACTTTTTTCAGACCCACATGACAAATAACGGGTGTGACAAGGAAATAGAGAAAAACAGAATCCCCAAAGAAAACCCAACACGGAAAAAATGAACAAGGTTAACGCACGTTTTTTCCCGGGTTTTTAACGTCGCAGAGCCGAGGAAAGGATTTGGAAGTTAAAATGGGCCTGCAACTTTATAACAAAAATAACGGGGTTGACTTTAAGCATAAAAATTTTTGAACAGATTTTTGAGTACATATAGTCCAAAAAACAATTTATTTCCCTTTTGTTGGGCGGGGATTTACCCAATTTTAACATGTTTACGTTGCGTTTTTTTTTTTCCCGACAACAACTTGAGAAATACAAATGCCAAACCCAACAAAATTTGAATTTTAATTGTTTTAAAAAAGTAACTTTGGAGATTTTTAACGCAAAAAATTAAACATTAAATAACTTACAAAGGGAAAAAACATGACCCCAAAATTCCTAAAATGATTTGAGTTTTGAGGAAAAAAAAGATCATGACCCCCAGAATCTTTTTTTTTTCAAAGAAACCAATTTAAAAACATCAGGCACAAACATTATTCTCTCAAAAAAATATAAAAGCTTTTTACAATGTAAACTCAAAAAAACAACATTATCAATTTTTTTTGTTATTTGTTTTTTTTAGTCAATCGGGGGTTTAAAAAAGAATAAAGATATTTTTTTACTTTTGAAACTTCCGTTCTAAAAAAGGCAACAACCAAATTAGCGGCGATTTTAACCCGTGTTTCCCGGGCATATTTACCTGAATGTGCTCGCTTTATGTATTGAGGCCTCGAAAAATCTTTTCAATATAACAAGAGCGCCTTTTTTGGCAAAACAGGCAAATTTCCCAAAATTTTCTGTTTTTTTTTGGGGCCCGTATGTATTGCGCATAGGTAAAACCGGGCCCAAAACATGAGCGTGGATTTTTTAAAAGACATATTTTGGTTCCCGTTAAAAAAATGGCAAAAGAGGGAAAAATGGGCGATTTTATGCAAATACTCGGAATAGCATACAAAGCACATCTTTTTAAAATATCTAACATAATACGCACTTTTTTTTAGCCCCTTTTACAAATTAAAAAATTTGACCCCAAGATGACCAAAAAATTTTAGCATAGCAGAAAACGAAAGACAACGGGATGCTTGAAACAATGAACCCTCCTTTTTTTTTTTTTAATTTTTGAAAAAATTTTTTATGCCCGGGGAATCGGGAAGGTGAACGCGTAATGACGGGGGTTTCAGAGTCCCGAAAAAGTTTTTTAAATATTTTTACGATAGTGAGCGGTTGTTAATGTCGTTACAAATCAATAAAAAAATCGGACAGATATGAAAATATATTTTAAGCGAATGCTTTGAATATATTGTTCACCAGTAAACAGTACTAATAAACCTGGGACAAAGTATGGAATTTATTGTATGTCCAAAAATAAACTGAATCTCTATGACGTCAAGATGAATATTCAAAAAAAGGAAGCAGGAAGGTAATGCAAAAATTTAGCTGAAAACTTTGTCCAAAAGAAATATTTCGAAATGCTCAGGTGTTTTTCAGTATTTTTGTTTTTTAATTTTTTTATTTTTTCATGCCGAACCTCATTTTAATAAAATCCAATTTTTAAATTTATTGTACATTTTTTAAAAAAATTCAGAGTTACGGGGAAAAATTACTTATTCAGTTTTTTATTGTTTGTTTTAAATTTTTTGGGTATCTTTTCCAAAGCTTTTTGAAAAATTTTTTCAAAAAAATTTTGGTCCATAAAAGAAAGTTAGTTTTTTGTGAAAACTGCAAATTTATTTATTTCAAAAAAATTTATATTAGGGGTCCTCAAATTTTTTAAAACATTTCGGGAAGCAAGAAAATGTGAATTATATTTCACGTTTCCCATCAGGGTGATTTGCCTATAAATGGGCGATTTTTTAAATCTTCTTTGGGGACTCGAAAATTAGATTTAAAACGCAAAAGGGTCAATTTACAGACATTTTTATTTTTTTGTTAAAAATTTTTAAGCTTGCCCCTTTTCTGGGGATTTAAAAACTCTAGGTTCTTTCATTATTTGAATAGGGAATTTTTTTATTATTTTTGATAGTTTTTATTTGGGAAAGGGCCTTTGGCCTTTGAGTGCACTTATTTTAAATCATGCTTTTTCATTAAATTTTTCTGAAAAAAGATTCAGTTCTTGTTTAATACACAAAAAATCATTTATAATTAAAAGGGGAGAAAATAAGAATCCATAAAGAAAGCCTAACACGGCAAAATTGAAAATTTGCGGCTGGGTTTTTTTGAGCCTCGTTTCATCGGCACGGAACGTCAAGGCAAAAACCAACCGTCCAACGCCCCCTAGCACCAGCTTTTAACAGAATTCAACATTTTACTGAATTGGGAAAAAATTTAGAATTTTGAAACAATCCGCAGATTTTATATGGGGTTATCATTGAACCCTTCAATGGAATGTTAGGCCATGCAACGAAAAGCGCATATGGTCCCCAAGTAAAAAAATGTGTGTGCCCCTAAACGAGAAAAACAAATGGGCCCGGAACAAAAAAATGGATTTTCGAAAAGGGGGATCTGAGGTTTAGTAGCCTGCATAACACAGATAGACTTCAAAGACAAATTCAAAAAGCAGGCACATATCCAAAGGGTGATTTCAACAGTATTCAATTTTAGGAAAATACTGGAACCAGCCCCAACAAGTAAGATCAGAAAAGTAGAAAGAACTAAAAATCCACAAGTACAGCAATAATGGCCGTGCTGAACGACTTTAAGGATCGGAAATATAACATCCCTGATTAATGTACGGGGCGACTTTTTACAGCCTCCACACGGGCACAAACAATGCTGATGGGGCGAAAAATGGAGAAACTAAGAAAATCCCTAAAGAAAGCCCAACAAAATTGAAAAATGTTGCGCTCGCAGTCTAAAACACGCTTAAGTCGATCCAGATGTTCTTTTTTTATAATAATCTCTTATTTCCACTCATCATCATTTTCTTTTTTTACGAAATAATATGGATTCGATTCAAGAAGGATTTTTGGCGATATTTAGGTGGCATTCCGGTCGGCTTTATGTTTTATATCTTACAACTACGTGCTTACGATATATAATCAATGGTGAAATTTATTATACCAGTGTGTATGGCGTTCCATAAGGGTCATTATATTTTTAGAAGCTTTCTATATAAGAATCCGACAAAGGTCCGGCTATTCCAAAGGGACATACTTATACCCTTATATTTGTGTACCATGGATATTAACCATGTTTTATACGCCACATCCACAGTCTTGGATCTACACTTTGTAGACAGTACAGAGTCGATCTTTCTGCTTTGGATGGGTCACATCTCGAGTATCAGTGAATATTTGTTTTGAGTCAGCCATCGGGAAAAGGTGCTTTTCGACAGGACATTAGAAGCGTGACACGGAACTTTTTTTTTTCATTCATTCATACATTTACTTTCATTATAAATAATCATTTATTTTTGTAATTAAAATGTTAAATAGTTTGTACTGAGTTGTGCTTTGTTTTGTATGGTAGATGTGATCAGCCTGTGTCCCGTCGTAGTCGTTATTGTGACAGAGAACAGCCGATTTATGACACTTTGTTTGTTGCGAATCGGACTAACTTTGAATCGGCATAACAATTCTAATGATCAAGTAAAGAACATGCGGTTTGAAGCACACGAAAGGGTAATCATTTTCGGAGGAATCCGTGTCAGGATTTTTGTTTGCTTATCCAGCGATCTTTGATTACGTAATATGTACTGTGAAAAATGTTGTAAAAATTGTTTGACTTGAGGTAAAAAAAAAAGAAAAAAGTTGGAAAAATATGAGACAAGGTTAGTCAGATATCATTATCCTGTATATATTCCAAAAGTTTGATGACAAAAAATAAAAATAAAGAATGACTTTGAAAAGACGATTTAAAATAAAACAAATTATGTTTCAAATCAATTATATGTATTTACAAAGGCATTTTAAATATGTTATTTTATATGAAGATCAAACACATTCAATGCACAAGATTTAAATAAATAACAACTTTTACTAAATCAAGTTGGTTTAAATGACATTTATTGTAGAACCATGGGAAGTGTCTGTTGTCGCCTTAAGATATTTCTTGTTCTCTATAGTTTTAAAGAAAACAAACTCTTGAAAACCGGGATTTGTTAGATAATGTAAATACATACTTGTTATCATCTGTCGCTATAAGACATATTCTCTGAACACCTGGCATCATGTGAGTAAATGAAAAATGGGTTTATAGATGGTTTGCCCCCTTTTGTAAGTCAAAAGGGTTTTCTTAACGACCCTTTCATCCACAAAACCTTTTAACAACAGGACTGTTTTACACCTTTAAAAAGAATAAAGGCGCCCTTAAAAACATTTTTAAAACCGACAATAAAAGAAAAAAAAATCCCTAATTTATAGACAAAACGAAGAAAGTTTTTTTTTGGGGTTTTATTTTAGACCCTTTTAGATACAGGTTTTCCCCTTAGGTTTTTATTGTTTTTCAAATTAAAAGTTTCCAAACGGAAAATTTTTAAGCAATTCCCGCCTGTGACTAAGCATTTTTAATTAAGGGTAAAAAATGGTACAATAAATGTTTTTAGAATTTCAATTTACGGGAAACAAGTATAAAAAAATATCAAACTGTTTTGAACCAAACCCCCCGCGTCCCAAACGATAGAAAAACAAAAAAGCCTTCGGGCCCGAAAACCCCAAAATAAGTAGGCCCAAAGCATCAAAAAAATGTTTAAACGCCCGTTTTAGGGATAAAGCTTAAAGCAAATTTTTACATTGTTAATTCCTAAAGTTACTTTTAAAAAAACAAATTTAGTCAGATTTCCATTTTAAACAGAATATAAAAGAGAAAATGAAACAAAATCCCGATTTTAAAACCCTTTAAAATAAAAATTTTTAAAAAAGATGGGTTTCGTTAGATTTAATGTTCAATATACTTAAAACAGACGAAATTAAATAGATTGGGAAAAAAAGCAAATGGAACCCAAAAATTTTTCAATTTACAAATTTGGGTTTAAAACGGGGTAAACAATGAAATTGGGTTCCCCCGCAAAACCCAAAATACTTTTTTAAATTTGGCGTTATATGACATTTCATTGGGGCCCAAAAGCAAAAAATGAGTTATAATTTTTAATGTACACGATAAAAATTAAGGGATTAAATAACAAATTTTAAAACACAAAAAAACACATAACCGGGTTTTTTAGTTGACACCGAGTTGTTAAAAATGTCCCGAAAAAAAAAGTATATGTTTTTTAAAAGCATTAAGTATAGAAAAAATTTTGGGGTTTTTAGAAAAAAATAACTTGTTTTAAAATTAAAATAATTTTAATGGGGTTAAGTTTTAAAAAAAAAAATTTTAAAGTTAATTAAAAAATTTATAACTGTACCTCTTACTTCTAAACTATAACACCGCATTTCCTCAGAGTCAACTCTGTTAAGAATAAGAAGAAGAAATATAAAAGAACTTCATATAGCATAGAACTGAATTAAAGCAAATGAAATATGATTTCGACAGAATATCGAATTGCTGTGGCTTTAAAGATATAGGATATAACATGTCTTTCATAAAGGATGTACAAAGAATTTTATACTTAATATTATCAATCGATGTTTTAGTCATTCTTGAACAGAAAATTACAAATTGCATATCTACTTGTACACTTCGTAATAACTTGTGTTTAGTATTTATATACAACAACATGAAGTCGAAACGTTATTATATTTTTATATTGTATTTAATGTTCAATATAAAAAACACAACATTTTATCATTTTACCCAGTTATGTCAACAACTCTAATACACAGAACATGCTGTCCTTTATCTTCTACTGTTGGCTCCCATGACATAGATGTATATACCACACGTTCTCTTGTATCATTACGTAGACTTGATAATGTAACTTTCTCGCGATTTCGCCCGGACTGGATGAACCGTTCAATTGTTCTTTAAAATAATAATGTTCAGTTAAATAGGCAAATAGACTCGCTGTGCAAATACAAAATAAAATTGACATAATATTCATTACAGTATATTATTCGTAGTTTTACACTCTCTGATACGGTGACACATAGGTTCCATGTGTGTGTTTTTATTTATCCGGTTAGTCGTTGGTACGAGATAATTAAGTCGTCCAATCAGATTACACTATTTATATGAATTTTCCTAGTTAACAAGAAATGTGCTAGAGGACAAAGTGTGCCCCTACTTGACCTGCCTGTCGAAGTGGCCAGGACTTAGCAACTCGTGGCCACGACATAGTATCTCGTGCGCACCACTTAGTTATCACGTGGCCACGACTAAGTTACTCGTACGCTCGAGATAAATACAAACGCAGGTATGTCACTTTTGTGTCACCGCAATATGAAGCGAAAGATTTAGTATTCTTTAAATGTGTCGAATTAAATGTAGGTTCATTTGTATGTTACTTTATATTTTGCAAAATAATAGCTTATTATCATTATTATAATCATAATGCATGGCATAGCGCTAAATCTATAAGATGTTAAGAAATCAATAAACATGGCTTCATTTTGTGCAGGAAATTGTCTATAAGTAAAATCACTAGACCAAAACCTTTTCCCATTGAATGTTGTTCGTGTTAAGTATCGAGGCCCTGAAGAACACCGAAACTGTAAAATTTTAAATAGAAGTCTCGGTTGGTTTGACCTTTTTCTTTGAAATCGAGTTTTAAAAGGGTAGAAATTTAAGTGCTGTGTTTTATTTTGTGATAACGTTTTAGAATATTAAGTTTACAACAATATTTAGTTTACCAAATATCATTTCGTTACGCTTGTTGTTTTCTCGTTTATTTAATTGGGAGCTTTACTGCGCTTTTCATAGCCTGACACCATCGTGTCACATAAACACATCTGATGATGTTTTCTATATTAAATATTTTACCAAATTTGTTTTAATATTGAATTCTGCTTTATCTGGTGCTAGAGGCGTGGACTGTCCATAATCAGGCTTATCAAACCGAGTCTGCAATTCTCTTGTTATTTTGTTGTGATTAATGCTTCCGAGGGATCACTTTGTTTCCAGAATTTTATACTTCACAACAGCAGGTATCAAGTGCCGTGTGGCAGCCGTAAAAAGTTGCCCTACTTCACTTCAGTGTTGTTATATTTTCTGGTCCTTCGGAATCATTGATGCCAGCACTATTTAGTGTTGAGAATTGAGTACTGCTCAAGCCGGTGCTAGGGGGCGTGAGGGATGTTGCACCTATTCATTATCCCTCATGTACAGACTCAATCAAACCGAGTCTGCAATTCCCTTGTTATTTTGTTATGATTAATGCTTCCGAGATATCACTTTGTTTCCCGAATTTTAGGCAAACCGAACTTACAATATTTGCACTTTGGTCGTTTTGTGCGTTCTTTAGGGATTCTGTTTCATTCTATTTATTTTCTCATTTAAAACGGCTTATGCTTCCGAGGGATCACCCTTTTTCTCGATTTGATTGGACGACTTAATTATCTCATACCAACGACTAACCGGATAAATAAAAACACACACATGGAACATTTGTGTCACCGTATCAGAGAGTGTAAAACTACGAATAATATACTGTAATGACACAACAGCAGGTGTTAAGTGTCGTGTGGCAGCCGTAAAAAGTTGCCCCGTACTTCTCTTCAGTGTTGTTATATTTTCTTGTCCTTTAGTATCATTGATTCCAGTACTATTAAGTATTGAAAATTGTGTACCGCTCAAGACGGTGGTGGGGCATGAGGGCTGTTGAACCTTTTCATTATTCCTCATGTACAGACTTGTTTTGTTGTGATAAATGCTTCCGAGGGATTACCCCTTTTCCAGATTTTTAGTATATATAGCCTGTTATTTTTAAAAAGATAATTGATATTCGATAAATGTAGTCTATTCCATTTCTATATTCCTTCAAAAAGTAGAAATGAAAGAAAACTCAGTCTGTCTTATATTCTTTTATTTTTTTATGAATTTAATATTAGACTCAAATGTCAAGACATGAACAAAACGCCCTTTTATATGCAAGAAAATGCTAAAACTGGATCTTAGACATTTTAAGTTGTTTCTAAATGCACTATTTTAATCAGTTTTAAGTTGATAAAATCAATATATTGGTTATGTAGATAGTGATAAGGAGCACGTATTCTAACAGTTAAAGCAACATACGTATTTTCTGAAGCCCTGGCATAGACATCCGTGTTCCATATTGTACCAACGTATACTATAAACATGTGATCACCTTTGATAGTTGGAGAAACAAACTCTGGAGTTTCAAGATGTTCCAGTACCTGAACGGCAAACTGAAAAAAATGAACATGCTGTTTGACTTTCAATATTGCGTATAAATAGTTTAATACATTTTTATTATATAAATACATTAGATGTTAAGGTAACATCTTCTGTTTGTAATGGTAAATCATGAAATGAAGTATCATATGCTAAATCTTTTGTGAAACATTCAAGATCTATGCACAGCTTAATGTTATTTTATATACAAGCTCCGTTTTAGGGTAAATACTTGGATTGTGGAGTGTTAAAAATGTTTTGGTAAAAATAAATAAATAATAACACCTTGTTTTCATAAAACACAGATACTAATAAAATAATACACTTAAACTTAAAAGAGTAAAATTTGGCTCTTCAGCTGATTAGAAAGATGGAGTAAATATCATGCTTGCACTTTATCGTATACCTAAATATTATTGAACAGTATGAAAGAGTAACTAATATATTATTTGTTAGATACTAAACAGATGGATTAAATCAAACTCAAACATGACTTTAAGCTCAAGAATGATTCTAAACTCAAACAAAGTTAAATTAATGAGATCAAAATCATATAAAAATATTGAAAATATAGAACTTTTTGTTGCAATAACAATCACAGTAATAATAAAGATAATGTACAATTACATCGATTGAAGCAATCCATAATCAGCTTTTGATCGAATAAATGGATCAAAACATTTTTTCTCATTTAAGCATGTCGAATGAGTTTGTCATACTACTTACAATACAAATCATCCAATAAAATTTAAGGAATAATGTTGCATCATTAAACATGTTAATATATCAACATTGTATATCAATAATACCTGTGTCGAGGTGCATCTGTAGGATAATGATATACATGAAACGAAATTTATCAATAAAGTTTGAAAATGTAGATACATAATTTACATATATGTAGATGTATTTCTTTCAAATATTAATGATGCGACCTACATGAAACTGCATTTCAGAGCATGTGTTCTTGGAGTAAACAAAGGTATGGAACATAAAATGTACCTAATACTTATTGTTCATCACTGCAAGTATGAATGCATAGTCGACTGATAAGCTAATTAATTTTAATTATGTTAGATTTTTAAATCAACTACCAAGTTACGTCTGTAATTGTTTGCAGCACATGTAATTTATTTTTAAAAGTGAAAAGACTAAAATTATATTAGCTATCTTACAAATCACGATAAATTTTACCTGTGCACCAGTGGAACTAAGCGAGTATTTTACCGGTGGATTCTCCTTGTCACCAAACACTATTTTCATTTTGTTGTAATCTCGAAATGTAATCGGTATGACTACCCAAGTGTTGTCACTATAATTCAAAGATTTGCTGGTATTTATTGTCACTTTACAGACAGATGACTGGAACTGTGAGAATACAAAATAATAAAGATATTTGAATAATGATATACCGGTATGTGTATAAACGAGGTAAAGTCAAAAGGTTTCAAGACTGAGGCGATAGTTCTGCAATTATGATACATAATTAAATTACATAATGTACGACATGAAAAATAAAGTGTTACTATTTTAAATGATATCGCCATTTGAAGTATTGAAAAAATCACGATTTTTATTCTTTTGGATGCATGAACATTAACGTCGTCGAAAAGAATTATGTTACTCTTACTTCAAGTCTATGTTACTTTCTATGATGCCTTGGTAGCCCTTGCTTTCTGAGGTATTGCCACGACAATGTATGTTTCCAAAACATAAACTATTTAAGGGTTCATTAGAATTTATCACAGTTTCATTAATTTAAACATTGATTAGAAATTGCAACGTGTCTGTGTATGCCATGCCAATTTGTGCACAATATTAATGAACTAAGCGTTTTTCAAAGTGTCCCGTAAGCGTCTTATTTTTTGGACGCTAAAATACTTCGTTATGAATAAATATTTAGTGTTTGAGAATTAAAATAATTGTTATGAAATATGACACGTGCGTACTTTTGATAAGTTTTTGCTCCAAAGTATGATATAATAGAACATCTTTTAAGAAAATATAAGACTAAAATAAACAGTTTTGAAAGTGTCCCGTTCTTTAGTTTTACGATTTTTCATTCAAAGATGAACATTAACGTCGTCGATAAGAATTATGTTACTCTTACTTCAAGTCTATGTTACTTTCTATGATGCCTTGGTAGCCTTTGCTTTCTGAGGTATTGCGACGACAATGTATGTTTCCAAAACATAAACTATTTAAGGGTTCATTAGAATTTATCACAGTTTCATTAATTTAAACATTGATTAGAAATTGCAACGTGTCTGTGTATGCCATGCCAATTTGTGCACAATATTAATGAACTAAGCGTTTTTCAAAGTGTCCCGTAAGCGTCTTATTTTTTGGACGCTAAAATACTTCGTTATGAATAAATATTTAGTGTTTGAGAATTAAAATAATTGTTATGAAATATGACACGTGCGTACTTTTGATAAGTTTTTGCTCCAAAGTATGATAAAATAGAACATCATTTAAGAAAATATAAGACTAAAATAAACAGTTTTGAAAGTGTCCCTTGCCTTAGTTTTACGATTTTTCATTCAAAGATGAATATTATAAGAAAAGGTAACGCTCTGATAAATATACTCTATACTCTAATATACTGACGAGAAACCCTTTCCCACCTCTTTGTGTACATGAAGACCTTCTGGAACTGGCAATGTTCCAACTTCTGCGAACTGAGATAGATCACATCTTACAATATCGTTATCTGGATCAATCATTGGTATTCGTATAGTTGTACTCTGGTCCAACTTTACTCTAAAATGTTTGTATTTTGTATCAATATTATTTGATTTAAATCTAAATAGATAACAAATAGCATCAGGTGTTAGAATAATGATTCTTATTTTACTTACATATTGTAGCGTTTCAAGTTGTTATGTTTTGCTTCTTCAATTAACGCTATCAGCATTATTTCAGAGATCATATGACCTAGTATGTAAAACTTTTTTCATCACAGTAATGACATATATCTACGCTCCGTTTAAATATGCGTTTAATCATTACAAACGTTACAATGTGAATTATGTGAAGTAATCATGCAAAATAAGAAATTAAAATTAATGTTGTTAAATGTTATTTTAGAGATATATATTCAATTATCCTATGTCTTATTAAATAAAGATGTAACGTTCGCTGTTTAAAAATAAGATAGGCTTTTTTATTGGATATATGCTATAATAAAGCAATAAGTACAGGAACGCGGGACACTATTTCAAATCATAGATAGCATCAATGCTTTATAGTCTACACATTTTATTTAATATTATTTGATTTGATGCTCAATGCTTTGTTTTCTTAAATCTTAAATTTGTTATAAAAATATATAAATATTTACCTGTAAAATGGTTTGGTGACTACTTGAGGGCAGTTGTTCAATCCCTTAGTATCGCTACGAGATTTGCTTACAACTTTTGACTGAATTTGCCATTGTAAATCACTTCCGTACATCAAAGGTCTCCAATAAGATCCTTTAAACCTGTACCATATTTCTCGTTTAGTTATATCTAGATTTGGAATTAATATTTGAAACGCTTATGCGATATAGATGTTGAGGTTTGTAGTGCTATTCACTTCAATGTAAATATAATGATTATTTTAGTCACGTTTATATAAAGATAGGATATGCAACGGACATTTTTCTTTGCTAAGGATACGCAAATTAGCAGTCGCTATTGGTGCTTCCTGCGAGTAAACAAAATGTAACGTCCTCAGGAAAATTCGTAAAATATGTTCCAGGCTAATTGAATCTACTCATGAACGGCAAAGGTCAACTCTCAAGACATCCATCCACTCGAACAAGGATCAAGCAGACGCTTTTAGCATTTTTATATTTAGATTTAGAACATGCATAACTATAATGGTTTGTATGATTTAAGAATGAAAATTTAAAAATGAAAATAAAAAAGTAGTGAAAAGTCATACATTATATCTTCTTCCTCATGTTCCATTAAAATACTGAACGTCATTAATTCCTGTTCCCACATTGCATTCTCGCTAACAGCGATAACAATTTCTGTATAGTTTTGGTGGACAATATGATTTAAATGCCGTTCCGAAGTTTGACCATCAGGTTCCTTGTAATCAGAAGAAAAGTTTCCAAAACAGTAAATGCTGTCTGCTGCCTTCTCTTTTGTATCTCTTTGGTCATTTGTAATCAAATTTACACTAGTTGATTTACACGCATCTCCACATGGCCCTTTCCCAAGCGTCCATCCAGTAATCAGCTCAACATGTGCCTTTCAAAAATGAGTTTTAATTTTTAACTTTCACAAAGTGTATTTATTCGTATTTTGATTATCGTAAGCATTTTTTTATTCATTGCATCGATGATATAACCATTTACTAGCCTTTGTGAACAAATGAAATTAACCTTTATATACCGGTGTATTTCAACAACGCATTATAGCGAACCACATGAAATATGATAAACAAGATCAACAAGGAAAGGCGGCGTTCAATGAACGCAACCCCCATATGACCCAGCAACAAGAACCAATGGCAAGGAGCCCAGGCGGACCCCAAACAAAAACAGGACTGGACAGAGACGGAGCACGGACAGGTTAATCATTAAATGATAAATAATCTGCAACTGATTAGGAATTCAAAGAAAATAATAACAGGCCCACAAAGGGGAATGGGACAGGAGACCGTGGGAAGGGGGGCGGGGGGGGTAATCAAAGAAATAAAAACTAGAGGCAATGGGGAAGATACTTACCGTAGACGAGAAAACAACAAGGGACACCAGCAAAAGTGTCACCAAAAACAGTATGAAACAACATAGACATACATCTGAGGAACACAGTGGGGCGCCGCCTTGGAACGGTCAGCAGCATAATAATGACTGCTGGGGAGTTTAAACCGGTTAATGGTGCACCAAACCTCGCTCTTAGCCCCACCATGTTCCTATAAACGAGACAGTGTAAATAAAATGAATCCCCGCAAAGTGAAATTCTAACAGTTGTCATGGTTACAAAAGGTTAAATAAGTAAAACACTAAAATTATCATGTAGAAACATATAAAAGTAAATCCAATGACCATAACAAAAGTACCCGGATGTCCTAAAGGAAGACAGAGCAACAAGAAAATCACCTACAAGGGCCCGACGAAGCAAGGCAGAAGACGAACATTAAGACAATTCAGTCCCAAAGGGCTTTACGAACTATCCATCATAGAGTCTCCCACTTGGTCCGTCAGATGTAATCAAAAGAGGAAAGCGTAGTGTCCAACTGTAAAAGGGTTGAACACTAAACATGCAGTATGTCTTAAAATAGTAGGGTCATAACCTCTTTTAATAAAACGTTTAATGATATTAGTAAAAACAGCAGAAAAATCACCATGACCAAAAATCTTACGAAGTTTGTAAATCACATCGCCATAAAATTAGGTTGGCTAATCCCTTGTCGCAGAAGAGTTTTTAAATCAGTATTGAATTTAGAAATTAAATCAAAGTTACGATTGTAAAATTTAGTAAAATATTTCCGTAATTTATGATAGCGGTAGCCCTGTTTTAGAAGCTTGCTGGTAATAAAAATATTCCGCTCGTTGAAATCCTTTACGTTGCTACAAGCTCTAGCGAATCTAATTAACTGAGAAACATAGACCCCGTAAGATGTTGCATGGGGTACGTCTCCATCTAAATGTGGATAATTAACTATACAAAAGTCAAAGTCATCTCTTTTATCATAGATTTTCGTGTGAATAGAATTGTAGTTGATAGGAATGTGAAGATCCAAAAATGATGTACTAAAATTTCAAGAGTTCGTTTTATTAAGTTGTAGTTCATGCGGATAAATGTCAGACACCATTTGATCAAAATAAGGATTATCTAAATTAAAAATATCATCAAGGTATCTGGAAGTATTATTAAATGCGACTATAACATTTTGTTGTTTATCTTCAGAGAGTCCCAACATAAAGTCTCTTTCATAGCAGTACAAAAACAAATCGGCGACCAGGGGTGCACAATTAGTACCCATAGGAATTCCTATGATCTGTTTAAATAGGGTATTACCAAACCTGACATAAATGTTGTCTAAAAGAAAATAGAGTGCTCTACAAACTTCGTCACAGGTCCACATAGTATAATGTTTAACAATACCGTTAGTAAGAAAAGCTTTGTTAGAATTACATGCTAGAAAGGTAACTTTTTCCTGTGCAAAAGATTTCTGAATTAGGGAAATTAGTTTATCATTGATTAATTTATGTGGCAAAGTTGTATAAAGTGTAGAAAAATCGTATGTACTGACAGTTGAAGCTTGAAAGTTCTTAATTTTGAATTTATCCAAGATTTCACCAGAATTTTTAATTGACCAAAAGAGATGTTTGCCTGTGTTTTCATATACTTTATCACAATATCTAATTACATGTGTTTTAATGGCAGTCAAACAAGACGTCAATAAAATAGAAAGTTTACTTGTAGTGCAATATGTAGAATTAGCAATGAATCTGGCTTTGTAAGGTTTTTTATGTAATTTAGGAATCCAATACATAATAGGAAGTTTGACTTTAAGATTCGAAATATTAGTAATATAATTGTTTACAATGTCTTTTTTGGAGGCAGAGGTTTTAGAATACGCATTAGTACTATTTACTTCCTTGTGCAAAACGTTAATGTAATGGATTCGTCATACAATCATAATATTATTAGCCCGCTTGTCCGCTGGCACCAAAACAAATTTTGAATGAAAAGCTAGAATATCTTTTTTCAGATGTCTTAAAGAAAGTCTTGGTTTAGGTCATTTCCGAGATGAAAATAAATACGTGAATCAATAATTTTAAAAATGTTACGTTCCCATGATACTAGAGCATTACTATCCGCATTGTCACGGCGACGCCATTTGACCGAAAAATCCTCTATAGATTCAGCAATCTGACCACGACAAGCACTAAAATCAATCTCAGAAGGAATTCTGTATTTAGGTCCTTTCAAGATAGGTAAGAAATTTCTTTTGTCTGAAATTATATCAAAATTACAAGTGATTATATGGCCAAAATTCAAATTACAGAATTTAGAAGTATTGCAGTCTCAAGTTGTTGGAGTATTAGACAGAGTATCTAAGTCAGAAACCACTTTGTTGTAATCAAATATGATATTTCCAACAGGTTTCTTATATTTATAGCAAATAATTGGTATCTCGGAGTTTTTGAAGTATAAAGGAACTGAATTAGTGACACATTTATCACGAAAAATACTTGGTAAATCGATGAAAACGATACCTCTATTAAGAAAGGTTACTTTTAGGAAATGCCTGTTGTGGTCATAGGTGTTGTCGATATGAGGTCTTAAGACGTGCCGAGTATAACTTTGAATAAGATAAGCTGCTGTATATAAAGGATCTGTTTGAATAACTATATTATCTGCCTCCGCGTCTAAGATTTTCAGAGATGATAATGAAAGGGAAGTAAGACGTGATAACATTGCATGTTTACCAGAGTTTTTTAAGATAATATTTAAGTCGGTGACAGACAGGGTAATTTTAGATTTACGTTTGATGTTGCCATTTCTACGTACTCCGTGAGATCGGGATTTACGTTTACGAATATTCAGAATAGAAAATATATCAATGTTTGGATCTTTAGAGATGTAACCTTGTTGAAAAATATTGTCATTTAGGCCAAGTGGGAAAGGCGTTTGTAAGTTCTTGATCCATTTTAATTCTGCTATAAGTGTCTAACTTTAACTTTAAAACTAGCAGAAGCATCAGAATCATAAATTATTTGTTCCACTGGTTGAATTGACACATTTTTAAATGAATGACCATCTTTACGAAAATGTTGATATAGAAAAGTTGTAAATTTTGTGCGATTTCTCATTTTATATAAAAAATGTTTCACGGAATCGAATTTTAAGAGAACGTCCTGTTTGACCAACATACTGTATGCCACACCCAGGGGTGTTTCAAGTTAAAACATAAACAAAATGAGTTGCCTTTCAGTCAATATCTGTATTTAAAATAATATTAAAAGTTCTCCCATTTACATTAGAGGTAATTGTAGACCTGTGCGATAAAAAGTTACAACATCCGCACCTCTTAGAATTACACTTATTAATAGAAGGATACACTCTAGCTCTATGAGGATAATTAGTATGTGTGATATTATATTTCTTAAGAATGGTATGTTTTATAGGAGAAAGCCTAATGCGTAAAGAATTATTGAAAATATTAGAGTTAATAGATCGTGGAATATAAAATGAATTAACAGATGAAAAGTTTAAAGGCGAAAGAACGACGGATGGTGTTCGTCTAGGTGTACTGTGATTTCTAATCTGTAAAGAATTAGTAGACGTAGAATGTACCCGAAGAGGTGAAAAAAGTGTGTATTGTTTCTATTCAAGTTATTCATAATTATATGTAGTAATAAAATGATTCCGTGTCCAGTGGGGCACCAATATTAAAGTAACGAGACTAGAGTATTAGTGCCACAGTGTACACGCACGGGAAATGAAAACGTTTCTAAACCTTTATTAAAATATCGTAATCATATTAAGTTTTTAACAACTTTAGCTACATATGTAGATCGTTAAGCTATTAATTTTGATTAAATTAAAGATAGAAACGTGTTTTTAAAAAACGAGTTTATGTTAGAGCTGAAATGCACTCAACCTAGCACCAAAATTAGTTTTTGCCACAGCCTCAACAAATGATTTTTAAAAATATAAGCTATCATGCGCCAATATCGAAAGTAAAATAATTAAACGTGTTCCTTATTATGCGCAATCGGATAAAGAACTATCCCTTGCATTCACTACGTAACCTCTACGTAATAGTCTATTATGGCCGACATTGAAAAGTGTATTGCAAATTATCATAAATATACAGTGCTTACAATTAAATTCAGATGGTTTTATGAAGCATATCTATATATAAAGTGAGGCTGCATTATAAATAATCGAACATTAAAATCTTGAGTGTAAAATAAAGAAATTAACTATTTTGACTGAAGTCACGAAAACAGATTAAAAACACAGGAATCTACCACGGATAACATTAAGGGAAAAGCTTTCAGAATCAGGAAGGATTAAATTGCTGGCACAATACGTAGATTTAGGTTGATGTCCTGTATGTTTCATTAGGACACCGCATGATTTACTGTGTTGTCGCCATTAAAAGCTTCTCAAAACGAAAGTGAAAGTAGAAATAAACAATACTGAAAATCCAGTGAAATCACAAAAAGGTAAAATTTCTAGGGCATTACAATATATGAGTCTATATAAATATTAAGAATGCACTTTTATTTTGGGTCTGAAACTGTAATCGAGAGGAAAAAATGAGGAAAGTAAGGAAACCAGTCAACCTCATGCGACAAGATGGGGAGGAGTCAAGTGTGGGACTCCCAAGAATTTGTGAATCATGTGTAAAATGTAAAGTTATTGGATTTACAAAGACAGCGCGACAGAAAATATTTTTCATATCACTTAAAATTGAAATTTATTGGCATGCGCTTAATATGTATTAATATACTATATTATAACTAAGCATCATTAAACTTCTACTGGCATATGCGAGCAGTTCCCGTACAAAATTCGTTGACTTAAAAAATATTTTTTATTACGCACACTCGCCATAAATTTGAATGTTTATTGTTACACATCAATATTCGGCTCGTCACACAAATAATGGAAATTCCAATATGTTCTTAACATAGAATAATCCTCAGTTATGAGGCCTCATATGGGGGACCGAAATTGTACATTATTCTGTATGAAGAGAAGTAGTTTCCGTACATAAAATATAACCGATTAGAATTATACAATGTTGTTATGTATCAGACCTATTTTTCATTTATATTTGTTTAACAGACCATTTTCCAAGAGGTAAATAGATGCAATTTAAAAAATAGAGCGTAGACTAACGCTGACCAGTGTCTCATACGCGGTACCGTTACCGGAACGCATTCACATGCAATGGCGTGCTTGTATGCATGATATTTTACCAGTTAAAGCCATAGAATTATTAATTATAGTAATATAGGTAAAAATTTGAATAATTAAACATTTAGTTTTCACTGCATTGCCTACTTACAATTATCTGTACACAGGTGGAAAACCCTTTAACAGGCCCAACATGTAAGTATTTTTGCGCATGTACAAGGACGGAATCCCCCAAAGTTAACAAGGTCACGTTATGACAAGGCACAGGTGAAAGTGATTTAAAATGAGACTTTTTATACGTACTGCTGAACTGACACTTGGAGTAAGTCTCGTTTATACATTTGCTTGATTTGATATCAGTTGTTGAAGAATGCAAGTAGTAATCAAGCGTTTTAACGAAATATACGGGTACTGCGTCTGTACGGGAACTGCTCGCATACCAGTAGTACCTTCCTTTTTATGTTACTGTCACAAATTAAAAAAATATGCTGCCTTACCGAGACTTGAATCCCGGACCCTCGGAAACTATTCTGCAGCTCAACCAACTGAACTATCAGGCTGCTTACACATCACCTCCCTAAATAGTGGACAGTTTGGAACCATGACATATATCCCTGCTTTATTGAAATTCGTCCTTGAATAGGTACAATGTGAATAGGACTTTTATACCATCGTTTTATACCATCACAGTCCCATGTGGAATATGTGATAGTATGAAACTCCAAGTAAATTTCACATTGTTGTTTTAAATGTTACAGAGGAGAACTCTATATAGTTTCTGATTACACCCAGTAGAGGAAAATACCCCTGTGGTATTATAATATTCTAAATGATTAATCCTTACAGGCTATCAAAAAAGAACTCACTGGTGAGAACGCAATTAATTAATTAATTCCGTAGCTCTACTAAGTGAGCTATAAGGTTTCTTCAATATCCCCTTCCCTAATCATTGGTCAGTTAATAATGTGACATCCCTGCTATACTGAACTCCACAATTTTTTAATGAGTATAGAGATTACGTCTCAGCTATATACCACCATGGCTCTACATTTTGCCCCGATATCAAACCCCGGACAATCAGAATAGCATATGGGGGCTGTACTGACTAAGCTATCTCAGGCCATCTCACATTCCTACCCCCTCCACAATGAGTACAGAAAAAAAGATGTTTTTAGCTCAAATATACCTTTAAAACCCAAAATGGTAAGTGCAGAACTCCTGGATTAAAGATGAGAGTGCATCATAATTTTGTTAAATTATCTAGCTCCAGTGAAGCAAAAATAAAAAAAAAATATCCCTAGAAATATGTCAATCTCCTTATATTAAGTTATTCAAATTAATACAGTAAATACTAGACAGCTCATTGAGCTCAAGCATGTTACATGCATGTATTTAAGGGGAAGCAACTCATGTTTACCAAATTGTTTGTCCTTATCTGTCTATCTCAGACAGACTATTCTAGCTGTTTATAAACAATTAGCAGTGTGCTTATCAGGCTATACAGAAACTTTCTTATTATTTTTTATTATAAATAGAAATAATGTAAATTTTGTGTGACTGGCTGTATAATATACTTTAGAGTTGATTTCAATTAGTTCATACCTAAAGGTATCCTGCAACAGGATTCATCCAATAATAATATTTTTTATATTCAGATTGTTAATAAAATAAGCTTTGGTGATAGACTGTGGCGTCACGACCTCATGCTGATAACAGGCAATTTAAAGAACTTGAAGTGCTACTTTGGATAACTTTGTTAAGTGAAAACCAAGAATGGCCATTCATCAGATTCTGTTCATTGCTATTTCTTCTTTCCTGACTGCCCTCAACCTGTGTAGGCATTGTATGCAGTTTTCCCAACTTTCTTCCCCTTTCCTTTCTATTGCAGCCCTCCCTGTTTTTACCAAATGACTGATGTAAATGTTGTCAAGCAGTTTTATTGTGTCGCCTTGAAAAAGGCAACATAAAGGGGTTATTTTGTCGGCGTCGGCGTCATTGTTGGCGTCTATGTCGGCGTCCTCTTAAGCTTTTCCGGAGCAAAAGTCAGTCATTATAAGTTGGATTGACTTCAATCAAACCGAGCCTGCAACATTTTACAATTTTGACGTGTTGGGCTTTTCAAACTTGGTATGCATGCTTCTTATAATGACCCAAAGTGCAGTGCACAAGAACCGGTACTATGCACTTCTTTATTATTGAGTTATTGCGCTTTGTTAATTTTTATACTTTATTTTTGTCCGGGCCATTTCTCCTAATGTATAAAAGCTTTGGACTTGAAACTTCATAGGATGATAGATCTCATTAAGAAAAAGTACAGTGCATAAGAACTGGTACTTTGCATTTTTTATTTTTTGAGTTATTGCCCTTTGTTAATTTTCATACTTTACTTTTGTCCGAGCCATTTTTCCTAAAGTATAAAAGCTATGGACTTGAAACTTCATAGGATGATTGATCTCATTAAGAAGAAGTGCAGTGCAAAAGAACCGGTACTCTGCATTTCTTTTTTTTCAGTTATTGCCCTTTGTTAATTTTCATACTTTATTTTTGTCCAGGCCATTTTTCCTAAAGTATAAAAGCTTTGGACTTGAAACTTCATAGGATGATAGATGTTATTGATAACAAGTACAGTGCACAGAAACTGACGTCTGCACTCCTTTTTGTAGTAAATGCCTTTTGTTAACTTTCATATTTCATTTTTGTCCTAGCCATTTTTCCTAAACTATATTGTTCACAAGGCGACACATCCGACTTGCGAAGTTCTAGTTTTAATAAACTTGAACAGGGAAGCTTCGGCGCATTACCGGGGCGTCCCCGGGACAATACCAGCATCGCCCGTAACTCAACCGTGGTGATATCAGTGATGGTCGGGTTGGACGGTGATGAAACCGTGTGTAGACGGGTCTCCAAGGGTTATATTGGGTACTAAAAACAGGAATGCACCTGGCCTGGGCTTTGTCGGAGATGTGCAATTTGATTTTTTTAAAAAACACCACAGAACACTCCGGTTCAACGGTTTAAGACACCGTAGCAATACTGTGGCCATTACCGGGACAGTGTATATGGAGCTTTACTGGCTTAATTTGACAGCCAAATTATAAGTTTAAACCAAGTCTGAGCTGGCTTATATTTTTTTCTATTATGGAGTAATGGAAATATTGTTAAGGTTGGCTAAGCCTGTATGTTGTGATTGCATTGGGACATATTTACTTAATGAATTTACTTATGTCTTATTTATATTATGGAGGGACACTGGTGTCAATATTCAGCTCTAGAACAGAATCAATCCCACTACATACTTTTAATAGAGAAGGTGTTTCCTTGCACTCTTGAATAAGTTCACTAAATTTTATAGTGGCTGAGTTGGTAATGGGACATTTCAGACATTTCTTCCAAACATATCAAACAAGATTTTAGGACACTTCAAAACAGTTTTCGGGACATTTCGAACCCAATATTTGGACACTTCGGCCCATATATTGGACACTTTGCCACAATCATTTTGACACTTTAAACCTTTATATGGGATGTATCGGACCAGTTTAAAATATCAATTTTTGTTATATTCATGTATATCATTATTTTTTACGAAGACATGGAAAAACAACAAAGTGCCATGGGCGCCGGGCAAAAATACAACCAAACTACTTGGTCGTATTTTTGAGTTTTTCGTCTGGTGCCTACCAAAGCAAAAGTACAACATGGCACAAATCAGCCACCGTAGAATTATGTACTATTTTATTTGTACAAAAATATAGAAATGGTACAATGTATAAGTTAAGTTTTAACTATACATGTATAAATAATGGAACTATCAATAAACGTCTCATCCCATTTCATATATATTTCATATATACTCGTAATATAATTGTAATTGTAAATTTTGTCAAAAGAATGTGTGCATGCATATTGTTGTTTTTTTCAATGCCTGTTGAGAATTATTTTACCTGTTTTTTTTAATGCTATCTAACGGTATCTGTCATTGATAAGAGGTGTTCACTTTTAAGCACATAAAAGGTGTAAGCCCTTTGACTGCCATATGGCCCAGAGTTTAATTCACAATGCTCTGTTACCCTGGGAAATTCAAGAAAATATTTGCATATATAGCAGGGAAGTATTTTACGGTTAAGAACTGTTCAGTATTTAGAGGAATAAAGTATAAGCGGCCGAATACCTCAGCGGGAAGAGCCGCGGAATGGTAAATGTACATTGTATTCCGAGTGTCAGGGCTTCGAGTCCCTGCCAGGCTGTTACATATCAATAAAAATCTGTAAATAAGAACAGAAATATGAAAAATGGTAAGGAATTGTCTTAATTTAATATCATCCTAAATAGGATTTGGACAGTCTGTGTAAAAATGTCAGAAAATGAACTGGTAAAGTGGGAGGGGGGCGGACTAGTCTGATTACCATCATTTAATGTCTGATGAACCTGATATCGGATATATTGGTACGCATAAAGACATATGTTTGCTGAATTGAATATCAAACATGTTTGCAATTAAATAGTGATTAAATCCTAAGCGTATGTAATAAAAAAGATTCAAACTAAACTTCGGCGTTAAGCACGTCGACATCCGGTATTAACCATGAGGTCACAAACTTTTAAAAATGAAAATACCACAATTAATAATATTTCTCTATATACTATTTTTATTCTTCGAAAGAGACACTGAACATCTTTAAAAAAAACGAAATTTACCAAACAGATCTGTTAAAGATATTTTTAAGTTCTGAATAGTAACAGACACAAAACACGGTACTTAAACGTTTAGATTAACGCAGACGCACGCTAAAAGTTTCTGGGGATATCAAACGCACGCTTTTAAACGCATGATAAACGAAAAACGATACACGAAAAACGATAAACGTTAAACGCTTGTAAACGATGCACGCTTGAGAAAGCGTTTCAGCAAACGCACGTTGCACGATATACGCACGCAAGTTACACGAAAAACGGACGCACGAAAAACGCTATTTTTGACAACCGAAACGTTCACCCTACTGTAACTTTTGATATTGACACTTTGCTGGAAAACAAAGGCTGTCAGAGCTATGCGTAAAGGCAATAGTAAACCATTTTGCACGACATGAAATGCATGAGACCATGTTTTTGGAAGTGAAACAAAATAAGCGTCAACATAAGTTTTATATTGTGATTGAAATGACAATAATCTTTAATCTTACGTAAATTCCTCAGTAACAAATATGAAAAATTTATAGTTTACTTAACACTTCTATAGCAAAACTCTGAAATCAAAGTGGAAATAACTCTTCATATCAATATGCTTATATAATATACCTTGCTATACATGCTGACCAGTACAAATAAAAATTCTGGCAACAAACATATTTTTGTTGTCAAAATTAAATCCCCAAAGAACTATCAAGTGTAAGAATATAACCCTTACTCTATATAACGTGGCTGATAATAAGAAACATATATTAGAAGTTTGAAGATGATCCCTGTAGAAATAGAGGCAAGAAATATTTAACCACACACATGAATGTGGACGCCGAAATCAGTATGACAGCTCTCCTTATACTTAATCGAGCTAAAACTTCTGCAGTGTAAAATTTCATCTTAATTTTTTTTTCCAAATACATTCATTTATTTTAAAGATAATGATATTTAATATTGACGTGATATGACAAACGTCAGATTTTTGGCGGAGATTCATTTTTTAAGCTAGCTTGGACTTACAGTAGCACAAAGACTTCAATTCGGAACTGGGGATGTGTAGAACAGCTTTCCATATACTTGCATAGTCAAGAAAAAATTCTGAACTTAAAGTTTAGAAATTAGAGCAATTTTTTCCAATTCATTTTTTTTTGCATGGATATAAATATTTCATGTCAACCTGACACTTTCACACTGTTTCTTATGAACAAGCTTGGCTAATAGTAAGGTTTGGTGAACCCTTAACTGACTCCTTAGTAGTCCATTTACTATTGCATCTAAGGTGCCCTCTCCCGTTTTGACCCAGCAGCTATTTGTGTTGTTATTACTGTGTGGTTTGGATATTATCAGGGGGTACATTCTGTTAATGTCAGGCATGGAGATATGGTAATGATCAGGACCTAGTTTTTATTTAGGCTGATATTTTTTTCACTTAGTCGTTTAAAAAATATACGACGTTTCCTGTACAGAGCTAAAAAATAACATTTTTAAAATGTTTGAAATCTTGAAACGAGAACAATAAAAACATAGTAAAACGACAAATATGGAAGACACAATATTTTAGTCTGTATACACAATTTTATTTATTGCAAACCATATACTAATTTTAACAAGTGTGTAAAATCTAAAGTACATATAAAACAGATTCTTAGAAGTAAACAAGCAAATTGGTGGATTGTTTTTCTCCTTTGAATGATTCAAGTCAGTCTATTGACGCTTCTTGAAACTTGAAAATTTGATTTAACGCCTATTTCTACGTACAAAACATATTAAATGACGTTTTATAATATCTTAAAGACTTTAAACTTGTAAATAAAAACATACTATTAAATTTTACATCATAGATATAAAGTATAAAAATGTTTCCATGGAACAACAAACATATACATAAACATAAACATACAATGCATACACAAAAACATCTCACACGCATACACATATAATCTATACATACACACATCTAGTAGCCCTTAAAGAAACAAATTTTCAGATTTGCTTTGCCTTAGGGATCTAGGAAGTTAATTCTACAATTTTTGACCTATTGTACTAAAACTTCTATCTGAAATGGTATTTTTTCTACATAATATCCAACAGCTGACTGCAAAGACTGATCTTAAAGAGCGTTTAGGTCTTGAGGAGTCAACAAACTAATTAAGAAAGTTGGTGCATTTACTACAGAAAAATTATTCATATTCTAGGATATTGGAATGTATACAAGCTTTAATGAGTAGCCAGCTGCGTAAATCGAAAAGAGCTTGCTTGGAGCTATCAAATTTTGATCCATTTCTTAATATCATGTACCTCGAATCATAAATAGTATGATACACACAAACAAATGAGTACCTTTATACAAATGGACATATCCTTGAAAAAAGATAATAAAATTAAGGTGTTATTTTGACATTATTTAACGTCATTTGGTTATTCATTTAAAGTTAGGGTAAGTTAATTTCAGAATTTCAATTTTATAATTCATTTGCAATATTGTTTTCATGCAAATGTATCTACAAATATCATTTAATGAGTTTTAATTCTTTGTTGGTATGCGGCATAAGTAAATACGAGGTATGATAAAAAGAAGTTCTCGTCCCGATATACTGCTAGCCACTACACTGACATTTACACACGATACGTCGATACCGATATCTTATTGAAGATTACTGACCGAGTTACACACGATTTTACACAGGTTAAGTAACAAAAACACTTTGATCAGTAAAAAGGGTGTGTCCTTTAGACAAATGGAGAAAGTTGAAATCAGAGCTATCATTAAGTACCTCTGTAAGAAAGGGATGTTCCTCAACGAAATACATAAAGATTTCATGGCAACCAATGATGAAACTGCCGAAGCTGTGCAAGATCTGTTCATGTGCGACAAAAGGCGAGACCTGCGAAGCATTGCTAGGAAAATGGGTATAAGCTTTGATTCAGTTCAGGCAATTCTGGCTAATGTCTATGGCATGTCAAAGGATGGAGACCCCAGACAGTTGACTGACGACCGGAAACGGACCAGGCTTGACATTTCAAGATATTTTTTGTCTCGCTACGAGGTTGAACCTGACTTTATCTACAGGATCGTAACTCAAGATGAAACATTGGTCCATCACTTCGATCCAGAATAAAAACAAAACATTTTTTTGTCGTGTTGGTCTTTCTAAAGGGGTTCTGTTTTTTTTTCTATTTTCTTATAATTCAAATCAACCGATTGAATAACCATTGGCTTAGTTGAGTTTTCCCTCTTTGATTCAACAATCATAAGAGCTTGTTTCAGAAATGTACATAACTAATTCCGATATTTTTTTTATAATCTAACCTACCATCACGTCTATTTTCTGATTCAGCATAGATGCTGTATTTCGACATATACCTCAACAACCAAATATAATTCAACAACAAAATACAACTCAATACAACTATTTAACACAGACCTTCACTTGAAAACTGTTTAATGCACCCTTACAATATGTGTCCTGCTTTTTTAATTTGTCCTTAGAGCTCGTGCATTCTTTTACTTAGGGTGTCATATGCCGCTTTTCATGGAATGGCACTTAAATGTCTCAATGAAGGTTCCATGACAACTGCCGTATGAACAGTTCTACATTTTATCATTTCATGTTAAATCTTGATTACTGCTTAAGTTGGTGATAGGTACCTTGCAATTTCAATCATTCATGAATAGATTCAATCAAACCTAGTCTACGTCATATTCAGTTACATGTATGTATTTTTTATACTTTCTTTAGGGATTCATTATTTCTCTCTATTTTCTAAAAACTAATGTTAATTTCCAAAACAAACTGGCATGATCATAAATCATTGTGTTATCATAACGCTTGATATTTAGATGTATAAGATGTATAAAAGGTTTATATAAATTGCAGGCAGCTATAGATTTAAAAAAAAATATACATTGAAACATGATATTTACGCTTCACCCCAAACAACGTATCGCTGTAGCAAGAGGAATTAACTTGCTGTAGAAAAAATAAACAGATCAAACTGTATGATTATTCTGTCACCTTGTTCAGCACTTCCAAAGTTCTTCAAAAAATCAATTGAAATTTACCGAGCAAAACGATAACATACCACTACAAAAAATATACAATTTGTCCGGATCGTTGGTTGATAATCTAATTGTCATAAGCAAGATTAAAGGATTCTAACCGCAAAGAATATACCCCATTTTTAATGCATATACAAAATCATTACTACACTGACAGTATCACTATTTTTGTTTTAAATATGGAAGTTAATCATGCCAGCAGAACTAAATCACAATTGCTCAGAAAGAGAATTTTAACAATATTTTTATAATTGTATGAAAATGCAGCGAGAAACTAGTGCAGCGTATGGTCCGCAGGCAAAGAAATGTGGGTGTCTTAAACGAGAAAACAATGGGCAAAACTAAGTAAAGTAAAATAACATTTCACAAGGGACTGTTTTTTATGACGCTTTCATATCACAATCATGATGCCAAAAGACAGTTTTATAAAGCAGGAAACATATCCTACAATATTCAAGTAGGAATACTTAAACCACCCGACCAGAAAAAAAGTGAAGTGAAATAGAAGAATCTAAACAATTTGCTTCAAATAATAATTTACAAAAAACAGAGGATAAATGTGTCAAATTTCCGATCAAAATGCATGCAATTGCACTCTAGAAAGCAGTGTAAAGTAGCATCTTGACATTGGAATGCATTCTCCGAACCAATCTAACCCCCCCCCCTTAATATTTTCTACATAAGCCAGTATACAAATAATCATTAAAGTTAATCTATAAGTTAAATTGAAGCTCTCGTTACAAATGCAGAAATGATCTCTGCTAACAAAAAGTGAAACAGTTAATTATCAATATTATGAAAAGAAACACTGAATTATGAGTATCCGAATTTTTAAACGATTGAAAAAGAAAAAGAGAGTCTAAAAGAAGTTGTTTAAGTGTCTTAAAATAGGTCATAATGCAGCTGGATGCAAAGCAAAAGCATTTGATTACTGAGGTGGGTTTTAATGTGTACCATCGATGATTATATCCGAAAAAAGGTAAAAATCAGACGATTTCTATATTCTTTTTTTAAAGTACACTAGATACATTAAACGCCTGTAGATATTCTCGTATATTGCGATGAAATTTTTTTAATGGAAACAGCAACAACAGAATCAAAATTTCGTAATTGACTGCACGTATTCTGCTTTAATCGGGACCTCAAAGAACATGCATCACAGTACTTTGGCCAAAAAACTTGGAGTTAAGAAATTGACAAAGACAATGTAAGGTATTCTTGGATCTGAAAATTTCATTGATACACCCTCAAGTACGGCGAATAATTTAAAGTAAATAAAAATATTATAACAGTAATAGGTGGAAACGTCCAGAGAAAGGAAGTAAATTTATTGTCTGACGAACTCCTAAAGCATCACTTCAATAGTTTGAATATGGGTGAAACACATTTGTCGAGGTGGAATATTTAAAATTGGACTTATTAATGGGGTGAAAGTTAAAGATTATTCACAAAGCGTTGTTTATTGTCAAGCTTGTGTGGTAAAATCATAACTTTACCGACCAGACTTTTAATAACGTGTGTCTGAACTAAATAGTTTTAACATCGTAAATCATACTAGTATAATACTTGCAGTTCGTATTTTTTCTTCATAAATACAAAAATCATTTCTTAAAGAACAAATTTAACCAAAACAAGTTTTAAGCAGACACATCAATCTATAATTTAATTATTCTTTTACATAAATAAATAGTAGGTAAACTTACAATTTTCCTTCCAGCTATTTCTTCAAGTTTGTAACTGATGGATCCACCGTTGAAAGTTCCATCTTTTTCTTCAACAGAGATGTGGATGAATATAGACGCAATAGTTATGTAGCGGATTATACATGCCATTGTTCTAAGAAACAATGTTAGTCATTCCTCTGAAATAGTAAGAAATAGCTATAATAAAAAATACAGTATAAATCGACAATAAAGTTTATCAACTAGCAAAATATATGTAAACGCAATATAATAATAAATGAAAAGTATTAAAGTTAAAGAAATATTTTGAATTAAAAAAATAATACTTCAAAGTTTCGCATTTGTTTTGTATAGTCCTACCTTTTGTGTTCTACAAAACTACAATAAATGACAACTGTTTGCATTTCACCTTATATTTAAGGTTACCTTTTTTCAAAAAGGCGTGCAGAAAGTCAAAATTTATTCAGTGTCATTACGAGGTCTGTTCCTTAAGTTCGCATTATAATTTTTTTTTTCAGTATATGCACAATTTATTGACAAAATATGTTTAGTTTTCAGATAGAAACAGACAGAAAAGCATTGGAACATTTTCCGTGAAATTTACTTTGTGGTTAGATTGTTGTTCGAAAATAAATACATATGGTTTCTTCACAAATGCAAATGATGTGTCATATGTTTCATAATGGAATTTTATACGAATGTTTGGGACAACCCTCGTTCGCTCAATTGGATAGTTTTAAACGATCATATTGTCAGAAAATATTACGTAAAATGTCATTTAAGATTAAAAGCATCGGCGCATTTCCATTGTCAATAAGTATAATCTCCCGGCTTATTAGATCATCCTGGACTTTGGGAGATTACTGAGTACACGTGTGCAAAAATAGACATGTGATACGTTGATCCTTGCTCTAATCTCATTTGATAACTTATTGATCACAGATATAGTATTTTATAAGAGTTCAAATCTTGTTATCTAACTGAGTAGATTACAAATTTTAATAAATCAGATTAAGACAAATGCTTTCAAAAAATCTAAGGATTTATAAATGACTATTTAGTACAAGAAATCTACTTTATATTAGTTTAGGAAAGTAGAAATGTTGTTTAACGGCTCATAACATAAATGTTTAGACTTAATATGAACACTTTAAAAAAATTGAACATAATAAAGTCATCTTCCTACTATACAACACTTATAACTCTAGGAATGTCCGGTTAATCTTAAGAATTGTATTTTAAGCGAAACGTCGATTATTCCTTTTTGATTCTTCCTATTCTAGCCTTAAAGTCTGATAGGTAAAATAATTTAATCCATGTCATACAGAGCATATTCAATATGGGTATAGACATAATGATCTTGCAATACTTATCATACCTCTTTAACTCTTACAATGGATTGAGTATATCTAGACCAAAATTGATAATTTAATACTTTTATCATCCTGTCATGACAGTAACATTCTGCTTATATCCATATGATTATCCATTGAATATAATTTTCAGTGGGAGATTTTTTCGGTTACGTATATCTGTTTCATGTGAATTCGGACTTGTTATTTTTTATAACATTTTTACTGCATATCTATTAAATCAATATCAAAACTATGTCTATGTTAAGCGGTCTAATTTCTAGCCTTCTATTATCAAATAAGCATGGAAATTATATCACAACAAATCATTTTTTAAATGTATATAAGTAAACTTCATGTGAATATAAGACATTTTTATTTTATGCAAGCGCAAATAAAGATTAATGAGATAAATGAATTGATGACGTGACAAACTCAAAATTTTGTATTTTGTAAAATTTGTATTTATTTATTTGATCTAGTTTCCATTGAGTCACACCTTCTGGGGACCTAGACATTGAAAAGAATCATAAGGCAAAACGGAAGCAAAAGAATATTTAAAAGTCTACAAACAAACTTTATTGTTTTGTTTTTTTGTGTTAATTTAGTTTTTTTTCTTTTTGACGTTTTAGTAGTTGTGTGGTTATTCTTCCTACGTGAATACGTGTACTGAATGGTTACCTTTAGGATATGTTCCCTTTTATAAAATTTGTCTTCTGACAGCTTATTTGAGTTATGCATCTATATCATAAACCTAACCTCGTAACACTATACCACAATAGTAACCGTAAGTCTAGCCAACTTAACATGTCTTTCGAATCATATCGAAACAATTACCTTGTTATGATGATGATGAATGATGATGAAGTCGCTGATGATATTTTTTATGACTGAGGATGATTCATAAAGACTATAAACTTGAGTATGATAAATAGTTATTACTGATAATGACTGTTGCTTACTGAATGTAAGTGATGATATGAGATGATGATAAGGATGATGATGACAGGGGATGATAAGTGATGATAAGTGATTAAGATATGATGTTTATTAGGGTGATGAGAGTTGATGATTATTGATGGGAAGTCTTTACAGCTGATGGGGAGTGGTACTAAGTGATGATAAGTCGTAAAGAGAGTCCCAGTCTGTCCTTTTTTTGTCTTTGTTTTGTCCCTGTCCTGTCCCCGTCACTAACTTTGTTCGTAGATCAATTTCATTAAATGATATTTCAAATCTGTGAAATGGATATTATTTCTGTGGACTTTTGTTAAGAAAGATTATGGGAAATAATAAAAAATATTTTTCTGAGATGTTCTGAATACGGTCATCGAAAGTTTTAACTATTGAGTTTGCTTTTGATGATGGTGAAAGATATTTTGGCTAATAGAAAAGGAAAGGAAATGAAGGTTACCCGTCGGGTACCCTGATGGTTACCTAGACTTCCCAACTAACCCAAATGGTAACTCCGGTGCTAACGCCACATACATTTTAAAGAAGCGAACCCCGAAGCTTACCCACATAACCCAGAAGGTTACCCACTTTAGTATTATTATCAAGACTATATAAATATTTCTTGAAATGGAATTTCAGCTGACTCTTACCCTTAACTCATCCTAACCCCTCAACCTCTAAATTAACCCAGGCTTACTCTTGCGTATTTTGGATAAAAGAAAATGCAATGAAGGTTTCCGGTGGGTATCCTGATAGTTACCCAGCTAACACATCTACCCCAGATAGTAATCCCGGTGCTTATCCTCTTATCACCATTTTGGGAAACGAACCCCGAAGCTTATCCACATTACCCCGAAGCTTACCCACTTCACTATGTCTTAAAGACTATATTAATAATGTATTGAATTAGAATTTCAGCTAACTCTAACCCCTTACTCATTCTAACTTCGTAATCTCTAAGCTTACTCAGGCTTACTATATAGTATTTTGGCTAATAGAAAATGAAATAAAGGTTACCGATGGGTACCCTTGGTTAGGTTAGGGTAGTGACGAATTGACGAAATGAGCCCTGGCTCATGGCCCCTGGATGAACCCTTGTGATCTGATTGGTTGTTAATATCAATTGGTTCTCTTTTTTTATTCTTAACCACTTTATTACTTTTCGATGAGCCCACACGATCTGATTTATTGTTGACATCACGTGGTTCTTTTGTGTACACATGCGCCGTATTTTGAAATGCTCAATAATTGCTGTGTTTACATGTTATGTGGTATTTTTATTTTGTTCTATTTGGCCTTTTCCACTTGGGTGGTTCTAGTGTTCCTATTTGAATACTCTATAATCGCCCTTAGGATATATTTTAAATTTGTCTTTTGACGTCATATCTGTGATATGTATGCTTCATAACCTCTGATCCCCTTTTGAAATTCCATTTTATTTAGTTCCGCCCATTGTTTTCTCGTTTAGGGCACACGCATTCTTTTACTTGTGGGCCATACGCCGCTTTTCATTGAATGGCTCGAAACTGTCACATTGAAGGTTCCATGATAACCGTCGTATGAACCCATCTTCGGATGGTTCTAAATTCAAAATTTCACCATTACCATGATTAAATGTTGAATTCTGCTTAAACCGTTTCTTGGAGGGATGGGCATGGACGGTAACTTGCACTTTCCAGTACCGTCAATGAACAGGCTTAATCAAACCGAGCCTGCAACAGTTTCAATTTTGCCGTGTTGGGCTTTTTTTAGGGATTCTGTTTTTCTCTATTTTATGGTCAAATCAGTGTTATTTATGCTGTGTGGCGGCTGGCTGTAAAATGTCTCCCCGTACATTTAATCAAAGATGTTATATTTTTTATCCTTAAAGATCGTTCAGCACGACATAGTTGTTGTGTAAACATGTTATATGGTATATTTAGTTTCTTGTATTTGGCCTTTTTCAACTTGGGTGTTTCCAGTATTCCTACGTGAATACTGTATAATCACCCTTAAGATATGTTGCCTGCTTTATAAATTTGTCTTTTGACGTCATATCTGTGATGTGCATGCTTCATAACTTCTGACCTCCTTTCGAAATTCAATTTTATTAAGTTCCACCCATTGTTTTCTTCTCGTTTAGGGCACACGCATTCTTTTACTTGGGGGGCCATACGCCGCTTTTGCGAGGGTGCGTAGACGGTAAATTGCACTTTCTAGTACTGTCCATGAACACGCTCAATCAAACCGAGCCTGCGATATTTTCAATTTTGCCGTGTTGGGCTTTCTATATGGATTCTTTTTTTCTAGGTTTAGGGTAAGACAGACCATCATGACCAGACTATATATAGAAATCACATGCTAAGTCACATGACCAAAATTAGGTTAGGGTTAAGGTTAGACGCTTGTGCGGGACATCAAAACTTGACCATTGACAAGTGTATCATAGTCAACTAGCAGACCACACTTTTATTTTAGTTAATCATTATTTCAATCAGTTAGTTGATGATACTTTTAATGTGCTACAATTATTTTTAACTTCTATAGATACATACATGTGCTATCTATTTTAAGAGTTGTTATTCATATCTATACATATAAGGTTGTTTATATTGGAACTGCAGCAAGTAGATTTTGACATTTGAATTGTCTATCTAAGCATAATTTGATGTTTTTTGATGTTCATGTATAAACTGGTTTATATTGTAATGCAGGTGTATGAAATAACTGAAAAATGTGGTTTTTCTAATTGCCAATTAACATCTTTATATATAGACCCTTTCATTTAAGCGATAAAACTCAAGGAAGACTTAAATCCCTTAACGGATGTGACGTTAATAGGGGGATAGTACTATACAAACCGCGTAGAATGTTAGCTTATTGAAAAGTTAAATGCGTAAATACTGATCATTCAATCATGATTATAACATGATAAAAAGAAATACAAAAACACAAAGATTGAGATTAATTCTCGCTACGGGGTAAAACAGCGGAATTTCAAAGTGAATATTTATTAGATTTTTTCTAATGCCAGGATAAAAGCTAGTAACTAAATCAAATTTTAATATTTTATAAACATCCACTGAAGCTACCTAAAATAAATTTAAATGGTCATTTTTTAGTTTTCTGTGTGATTTTCTATTTTAAATTCACCGTATTTTGACAGACATATAAATAAGATTGCCAAAGTTTATTTAATGATTGTTTTTCAAGCTTTAATAGAACAATAGCAGAATGCATTCTGACAACACTTACTAATTCTTTTTCATTATGCCATATAAAAAATCTTTCAAAGAACCCGTGAAGGATATAATTCTATTAATATTCCTGAAAGAACGAAAACCATGTGGCAATGACTTTTATAACTTTAGATTCACAATAGACGATGATATGATAATTTTGAAATTACAAATCTATTATTAATATAGACCTTTTCCTAGTAACTTAATTCATAAATAAATAGATGTGTATATATAAAAGCGCCACTGGGTCCTAAGGGTATACAAGAGGCACATGGCTGTGATATCATAAATCACCAGGGTGCATATTTTAGAGTTATAACATTACACTTTTGTAAGTTGTCAAAATATTTATGGTCAAATTTGCTTATGGATCCTAGGGACTTTATTGGCCATGCCTTACTGATTTCATACTCCAGAATGACTACTAACTAGCACAGTCAAAAATACGTAAAATTATAATTTATTTAATAACGAATTTCTGTGTACGTGTTTCACAACTTGTTTTTTAGTGATTTTGTTTTTAAATATTTGTTAAGCAGAGTATGAATAAAATGAAAATATCAAGGTGAAAATATCACTTTTCCAGCTTTAATATATTGGCGTTTTAGCTGACACAAATAGTATGGAGTCATGTACATTCAAAAGAATTTTTACTGTTTATGCCTGAACATTTTTTTGTTTTTGAAATTACACAGATTTATATTATTGTTTTTCTGTGTCTTAGTAATGCTCAAATCAAAATATTTTTTAATCAGCCAGTATCTTGCAATTTATTATTATGCAGCCGTTTTTCAAAACTACAGAATACTTTCATTTCTGAAACTCAAAATATCTCTTGGGTATTGTATATTAGCAGAGACATAGATACACTATCTACATCTCTGGTATTAGCAAGTTAGTACGATTTAACTGCCTGCGACAATTTTCATTATTTAGAATCAAACGAAAATGGTAACCATGATCAATTACCTAGCCAAAGGGTCTAGTATTAAAACAAATCGTTAACCTTATTATAATAAACATTTTTATTCATTCGACCATCCTTTGAACATTATATCTTATTCAATTACACACAATTTTGGCAATTATAATCTGCCAATCGCACAAGAGAAAGTATTAAGATCTTTATATTACTCTTTTAATATACTTAGTCTTGGCAAATGACGTCAACTACGGCGACAACTTGAACCCGGTCTTAAATGAAAGGGTCTTTACATATGACAGAACGGTCATTAACGAAGAGAAGACTAACAAGTGTAGAGTGTACTTAAAAAATAAACCGTTTAAAAAACACAACGCTTAGTACTTCACTTCACCTAGTACGTAACACCAGACTTTTATAGAAATCGAATGCTATGTCACATAAAAAATCCTGATCGGTTAGTCGGGACAGTTACACGGCCATTTTAAAAATTTGAAACTCATATAACAGCTTTATATGTGACTTAAAACGTTGATTTAAAATAGTAAATTTAGTATAAACTTGACTCAGGAATATCTATAAATTGAAAAACGTATCATTCACTGAAATATTTTTGTCCGTCAATCTTGACGAGATCGAGTATCTATCAATAACACTGAAAATTGCTGTAAATCAACACAAAAATGACATAGGGTATATACTCTAGTACACACTACCAGGGAAGGACGAACAGAGATATATATTAAAATATGGTGACACTTTGAGATCCCCACAAAGAAATTCAATCAAATTCAATAATTCTAGATAACTCAAGATTCTCTTCTCTAAAAATAAACGATAAATAAACCTAACCCTAAAAATAAACACGACACACTCCGATATCACCTTAGGGTCACCATACTTTAAGATTGTTCAGCACGACATAATGGTTGTGCTTGTGGTATTTTTAGGGATTTATTATTTCTCTTTATTTCCCTTAACCAATGTTAATTAGCAAAACAAACTTGCGTGATCATAAAACATTTTAATATCATAACGCTTGATATTTAGATGTATAAGATGTATAAAAGGTTTATATAAACTGCAAGCAGCTATAGATTTAAAGATAAATGATATTTACGCTTCACCACAAACAACGTATCGCTGTAGGAAAATGAATTAACTTGCTATAGAAAAAATAAACAGATCAAACTGTATGAATATTCTGTCACCTTGTACAGCACTTGCAAAGTTCTTTATTGTATAATCAATTGAAATTTACCGAGCAAAAACGATAATATACGACTACAAAATATACAATTTGCCCGGATCGTTGGTTGACAATCTAATTTACATATGCAAGATTAAAGGATTATAATAGTCTAACCACAAAGCATATAACCCCTGCATTTACAAAATCATTACTACACTGACAGTCTCCCTTTTTGTTTTAAATATAGAATTTAATCATGCCAGCATAACTAACTCACAATTGCTCAGAAAGAGAACTTTAACAATTATCTTACAATTGTATGTAAAGGCAGCGAGAAACCAGTGCCTCGTATGGTCCGCAAGCAAAGAAATGTTGGTGCCTTAAACGAATAAACAATGGGCAAAACTAAGTAAAATAACATTTCACAAGGGACTGAGAATTATGACGCTTTTATATCACAATCATGATGCCAAATAATATGATAAACAAAATCATATGTTAAAAAGACAGTTTTATTAAGCAGGAAACATATCCTACAGTATTCAAGTAGGAATACTTAAACCACCCGACCAGAAAAAAAGAGAAGTGAAATAGAAGAATCTAAACATTTTGTTTCAATTTGAAATTAACAAAAAAACATATGATAAATGGGCTGTGTCAAATTTCCAATAAAAGTGCATGCAATTGCACTTTTGAAAGCAGCGTAAAGTAACATCTTGACATTATGGGTATATAAAGGAATGGATTCTCCGAAACAACATAAACTACTCATAATATTTTCTACATTTCTAAACCAGTATACAATTAATCATTAAAGTAAATCTATAAGTTAAATTGATGCTCTTGTTACAAACGCAGAAATGATTTGTGCTACAAAAAGTGAAACAGTTAATTATCCATTATGAAAAGAAACACTGGAGTGATGAGTATCCTAATTTTTAAACGACTGAAGAAGGAAAAGGGAGTCTAAAGGAAGTTGTTTAAGTGTCTTAAAATTGGGTTAGGATTAGGGTAGTTGCTTGTTTTTTGACAAAATGAGCCAGGCTCATGAGCCCTGGATGAGCACTTGTGATCTGATTGGTTGTTGATATCGGTCGTTGTCTTCTGGTGTTTTTCCAGAAACGTGGAAGGGCGCTGTTATCAAGCCTCTGTTGAAAAAGAAAGGCCTTCCCTTAGAATTGAAAAACTATTGGCCTGTGTCAAACCTGTCATTCTTGTCGAAAATTCTTTAAAAAGGCTGTAATGAACCAAATTTCAAGCCACATTGAGTCCAATTATTTATTACCATCTTACCAAAGTGCATACTGTAAATTTTACAGTGTTGAGTCTGCTATGATGAAAATGTACAGTGATCTGCTAGAAACAGCTGATAACCGCCATGTGACAATAGTTGTAATGATTGATTTAAGCGCCGCCTTCGATTCTATCGATATACCAATATTACTTGAAATCCTACAGAAAGACTTTGCCATACAGGGTATTCCATTAAAGTGGATCGAATCTTATTTAACCAACAGAGACATGAAAGTTGTCATTAAACAGTCCTAATAGGATACTGAACCACTGAGGTTCCCCGGGGTTCTTGTGCTGGACCGGTGATATTTAGTCTCTATATAGCTGCCCTTAACAAAATAGTCCAGAAATATCCGGCGGAATTGTATGGATATGCAGACGATCATAAAGTGGCATTCAAAACTTGAGCTGGTGACCATTACAGCGAAGAAATCGTTTGCCAAAAACTAACTTACTGTCTTAATGATATTGTGTCATGGATGACCAGATTTAAGTTAAAAATGAACAATAGCAAAACAGAAATCATAATTTATGGTACAAGACATCAGCTGAAGAAATTGAATATTTCCAGTGTCAATGTTGGTGGGGTCGAAGTCAACTGTGTTGACAATGTGAGAGACCTTGGAGTACAGATGACCAACACTTTAAGTTTTGACATCCATATTCAAAAGAAGTGTCAGATTGCGCACATGCAGTTAAGAAATTTGAAAACAATCAGAAAACATCTCACTCAGAAGTCTGCAGAAATCCTTGTTCACGGTTTGATTCATTCACATTTAGACTTTTGCAATGGATTATTCGCGGATATTCCAGCCTACCAACTTGATAAATTACAACGTGTGCAAAATCATGCTGCTTGTCACCGGAGCTACTTACTATTAATCCAGTGCTGAAATCCTTAAATCACTCCACTGGCTTCCAATTCGAGCAAGAATCATGTACAAAGTTATTGTGACTGTGTTTCGTGTTGCAAATGGCACCGCTTCATTGTATCTTCGTGAATTGTTAACTAAATGCCAGAGTCAGTACAGGAAAAGACTGAGATTCTCATCATCTAGCCACACTCAGTTTGATATACCATCAACAAATTTAAAACTTGCTGATAGATCTTTGGCTATTGTGGGATCTAAATGGTGGAATTCATTGCCAGACTATCTGAATTACCAATGAAAATCAGTTTAAGGCCAAACTTAAAACATACTTGTTTGGACAGTTTCTCAAATACAGTTGTAGATTGGCTGTGCCTTAGAGACTGGGTTTGGGAGTGTCTTGATCAAGCATATGTGCATATAGTCTTAATACTGTACAGCGCAATCGGATATTTAATAATTTTTTGCTCTATATAAATGTCTTGTATTTGTATTTGTATGACGTGACTCTCTTTTTTATTCTTAACCATTTCACTACTTTTCGATTAGCCCCCATGATCTGATTCGTTGTTGACATCACGTGGTTCATTAAGGAATGCAGTCAAACACGAAGATTAATCATTGAACAAAATGGTGGCCATTGATTAATTGTTTTAATTAGTTAATTTTGTCACGTGGATTTCATTTAAATGTTTTTGTTGATAAAGATGTTGTGGTTGATGATTTATTGTATAATTTTTTATTGTGACCAATGATGTTGAAAATTTATTTAATATGTTTTAAAAATCTTAAAAGAAATGGTCCTAGGTATTGTTATTTATCTTTCATTGTTACTAAAAATAGATTCCTTTGTTATTATATCCCGCGGAAAATACCACGTGGTTACATATATATGCAGTTTGATAAGATCATTTTAAGTTTTCTAGATAGACACTATTTATGGCGTTATTTTATTCAGTGATGTTGAGCATGGCATATGAAAAAGGATTTGTATATTATATAATTCGATTGTTAATTTATGTGAAGAATGTTCTTTTACTTATATGCTGTTTTAATTGAAATATTTTACATATTGCCAAAATATGAAAAATAATTAAAATTAGAAAAACATGGAATGAGAATAATTGTCGAATAAATATACAAAGTAGTAGAATGTAAAACATAAATTCCATTTATGGAGCATACGAGGGGTTTACTTGCGTAAAATATATTTGAGATATTAATTTGAAATTCTTACACTGCCTAGAAGAATTAATAACAAATAAACACAGAAAAAATCATGTGAGTAGCTTCTTACATTACAACACTATTTAATTTTACAAAAACACATGTCGGCGTTAGCGGCGCACTCCAAAAATTTATTGACGTCAACGTCATAATATTAACGTACAACTTGTGCGTCAACGTTACGCAGTCAATGACGGTTACTGCTTCTGAAAGTAATGTCCATCACTAAATTTCTTATGTCACTTAAACACTTATGATCATTAAATTTTCTTTTCTCTGTTCGTCTACTGATTTTTATCAAATGTTTTTGTAGGTGGCATTACCAAATGACAACAAAAATTTATGATCGTTTTATGATCGCGCGATTTTCTAATTACCGCGTGTCCGTCATTTTTCCAAAGAAAAAATAAAGGCGTCTGTCGTTTCTAGCGAGATCAACAAAAATAAACGGAAATGACGTCCATTATTTTAAAGAATTACTTAAATGACATCATAGAAGAAACATGCGATGTTCAGCGGGTTGTCTACGTTAAATGTTTAGTTTTTTAGCAAGAAATATACGATGAATTACAGCGCCTTTCTACCGTGCGCCGGGTGCCGTGTACGTGTTTATTTAAAAGCAATATGAAAACATTATTTATTGGCACAATTAACTGTTCCTTTCAAAATGAGTTGATGATATTCTATAATGTATGCTGAAAACATTTCACTACAATACTAGTTGACGTTCAAAAGATATTTAAAAAGTCCACGAATTTTTGGATAACCCCTCGTATGCATAAAGAAATAAGAGGTCGGAGCCATTGACTCGGTTCGAGCTCTAGGATTCACGTTCAAAACAAGCTTTACTCCTATGCAAACCCTTACTCCTAACTCTTAAGCTTACATTTTTGTTAACCAACATTATTTTTATGATTATAAACGTCACTCTGAAAGGTACTTATGTTATTCATGTTTACCAAGGTAATTCCAAGCTAACCCAGCTTACCTTGAAGCAAAGCAATCTTACCCTTTATTACCATGTAACATGATTACTCATGCTATTCTGAAAATAGGATATTTTGCAACATCTTCACTACCAGGTACATCTAAGATTGCCCAGCTTAGTCTGAAACAGATCAAGCTTACTTTGACTACCCCGTTTGCTCGCATGTTTACGCAAGTGATTCTAAATCATATTAACCTTACTCTAGATTACTCAGGTAACTCTAAGTTTATCGAGCTAACTCTGAAGCAAATGAAGCTTACCGATGATTACCAACCTTACTTCAAGCATTAGTCATATTACTCTGAAATAATATATAGCTTACTGTTTATTACCCACCATACAGGTATCTTTACTAAACTGATTCTGACTCATATTCACCTTACTTATAATTGTCCAGCTAGCTCGCAGCTTACCCATGTGACTCTGAACCGTATGGAGCTTACTTTTGATTACCCACCTTACACTCATTTCTTAGGTTACATTGATGGTATATGGCTTACTCATGTCTTTACTAAACTGATTCTGAATCATATTTACCTTACTTTACTAACAGGTAACTTTAAGCTTACACAGCTTAATCTGAAGCAGATGAAGCATACTCTTGATTACCCACCTTACTACAACTATTACTAAGATTACTCTCAATGATAAAAAGCTTACTCTGATTACCCTGAATGATATTTAGCTAACTCTTAATTACCCAGCTTACTCATGTTTTAACTGATTCTAAATAATATTTACCTTACTCTAGATTACCTAGATAATTCTAAGTTTATCCAGCTTAACCCGAAGCATATAAAGCTTACCCAGGACTACCCATCTTAATCCTATGGTTACTCATTTTACTCTGAAAGATATTTTCCTTAACCTGTATCACCCATCTACCTCTCAGCTTACTCACATTTCTATGAGGAAGATCCAACTTACTGTTGATTACCTTTTGATCCAACAATTACTCGGATTACTCTGAATGATATTTCTCTTACTCTTGAATACCAATCTTATTCCTATCTTTACTGAACTGATCGTGAATTTTGTATAGCATATTGTAAGTTACAAAGATAAATACAATATATGTATAAGTTTACCTAGCTTACTCTGAAGCACATGAAGCTTACTCGTGGTTACCCATCTTACTACAACCCTTACTAATATTGCTCTGAATGATATAAGGCTTACTCTGTTTTACCCACCTTATTGCTTATTCTGTAGGAGTTTAAGCTTATTTATGATTACCCACCCTAATCAAGTCATTACTCAAATCAATCTGAAAGATATGAACCTTAATATTGATTACCTTACTTTAGATTACCGTGGTTAATCTAAGCTTACCAAGCAAAATCTGAAGCAGATCAAGCTTACTCACCTTACCACCTTCCTCGAGCCATTACTTACTTTACTCTGAATGATGAAAGGCTTACTCTTAATTACGTAACCTCCATTAATCTATACTCAACTGATTCTGAAGGATGTTAACGTAATTCTAAATTACCCAGTTAACTTTAAGCTTACTCAGCGTACTCTAAAGCAGAGGAAGCTTACACTTCATTAGCCACCTTACTGAAAACATTATTACGATTACGCTGAATGATATAAAGCTTACTCTTGCTTATCCCACCTTACTAAAACCTTTTTTCCAATTAATATGAATGACACAAATCTTACTCTTTATTACCTACCTTATCTAAACCATTCCTCAGTTTGCCCTGCAGGATAGTTTGCTTACTGTTGATTACCCACCTAACTAATATATATACCGACAATTTCAGGGACTTAACTGACAAATAAAAGACTGTAACATCTATCCGGGACTATGATACCGGATTCTAACGACATCAGGGACTTAAATGGCAATTACAGGGACTTTGGTTTGGAAGTGATTGTTACAACAATAGGGACTTAGTTGACAATTTAAGGGCCTTTTATGACAAACCATATCCGACAGGACTGTAGTGGTCGCGCTGTAACTGTAAAATTTTCAGGTCAAACCCTGATCATTTAAGGCAAAACCCTGACAAAATTTCAGGTAACGTACTATAAACGGCAGATACAAGTACAGCAAAAATCTCGCTAGTAGGCAAAAGTCAGGGTTAAGGACTTTCAGAGGGCCCTAGGGTCAGGGTTCCGGTTTCAAACGCATGGAATGTCGGTGATGGTGGGCTCCGTCCGTTCTCTGAAAATTCAAGTTAAAAATGTGAACGCGACGGGACTGTAGTGAACATGCCGTATCTCTGTTGCCAAAGGCCCTGGCGGGTTTCGAACCCCCGCATTTTCGAGGCGTGCATCGAAAGTCCTTGCCCTCCAATTTTCAGGTCAAACCCTGGTCTTTAAGGGCAAAACCCCGACAAAATTGCAGGTAATGGACTTGGGACAACTAGACTAGGCCTACAAAAATGGACGATGGACTACAAAAGCCAGGGTAAGGGACTTTAAGACATCAAAATCATGACCTTGACCTCAAAATGAGTGAAAAAATAAAAAAAATTAATCTCTTTTCCAAGACAGACTATTGTTTTAAATTTGGAGGAAATCGGAAAACTTTTATGAAAAAGTTCCAAAAAATATTTTGAGTCAAAAATGAAGAATTTCTGAAAAGGTCGGTGACCTTGAGAAAAATCCTAGGGTTTTTGATGTTGCTTGTTTGAGGGAGGCTAAAAAGGTTCTGTGTGTGTTATTTATATGGTAGATTAAATCATTTATAAAACGTGCAGAATGTGAAATGAAATTGTTATTTTGATTTGGATATTAATAAATGATAAACATGGATTATGGCAATTTGTATATGGTATTCCATAATAGGGTTAGGGTTAGGGTTAGGGTTAGGGTTAGGGTAAGACCTGAATGGCGTGGATGCCCAAATGGGCATTCGAGTTATGCCCAAAATGAATTTGATTGGTCAATATTATCACATGGTAACAATGTGCTATTTATAGAATATGCTTTATATAGAATGCATTATATTTTATATAAAATATGCCATTTTATTCTCGCTATCCTGAACAGACGGACGGACGGATGTTTAATATTTTTGTTGTATATTTTAGAGGAGACTCTTGCGTACAATATGTGATATCATTTATAAAAGTATCTTTATTAATAATGTCATTATTAATAATTGAAAATGACGTAAGACAGCAATTTTCATATAAGAATGTGTTTAATATATCATTGTTGTGAGTTCCTTTAAATCCTTACTGAGACTTCCGTAATTGACTGAAATACTTTAAAATGGTCTACTTTTGTCGCCAAGATGTGTACCTATATAACCCTGCATGTTATGTGTATATATCTATTCTCTGGGACTCGAACCGGGTTGCAAACCCTTTAATAATCTGTTAAAAAGTGGAAAAGTACAACTTACAAAGCAGACAAGTCACCTTCAAAGACTTGCTGAGAGCCCTGTAGTCGTCGCAGGCACCTGAAAATAGTCTCAAATTGTAGCCAAGATCCGTGCGTACACGACGCTATATAATAATTATATATTTGTAGTA